>NC_137518.1:5565000-5827500 GCF_041902795.1 Electrophorus electricus
GGGCGTGGAGACAACAAAACGTGTGCAATCGTTTGGCCAGGAGGTCCAAAACGCACAGAATGAGAAAACCCTGCATGGCTATATATAGAAGAGTGCACATGTGAATGAGAATTTATTTGGCATCCACACTGCATTAGCACTTTACGGTAACCCAGCCCTTACAAAAGGCCTGTGACGGCAGCATTCTTGATAGGTGACATAAACCTCTTTGCCTTAATGGACCTGTAAATTTGAGTGAGCAGGGAACTTCAGGTTAGGTTCAGATGCTCACTAGTATGCTGTCAGTGACCCCCCCCCCCCCGGATTTCAGTCCCTGGTAGCGACGCCGACGCTCGAACCCAAAACCTGCGGACACCGAATCCGCACGATCACGTTACCGTCTCCCAGCAAAGGCAATCTGAACCGCTCCTCCGGCAAGACCTCGGAAGCACGTTAATTGGGCTTTTTACACGCATGTACGAGAAGACAGGCATGCTTGTATGTGCCAACTCGTTCATGCACACATATAATAAAAAAGCACTTAGAAAACGTGTTGGCGGACATAAAAGGCATATGGACAAACACGAGAATGCGTGTGCGCCTGCACACACACACACACACACACACACACACACACACACACACACACACACACACACACACACACACACACACACACACACACACACACACACACACACACACACACACACACACACACACACACACACACACACACACACACACACACACACACACCACCCACCAGAAAGGATAAATGATCAGCCTTGTTCCGATGAAGGCTGCTCCAAACATCACAAACAGGAAGTCGCACAGGCGCTGATATTTGGCATAGTTTGCTAACTTTGCGGCCTGAGAAGAAGGGATTCAACACTTAAGAATCCTTGACTGTATTATCATTGTTTTTTTTTTTTTTTTATCTAAGGCTTCAACAGGGCCCTGTGTTTTTTTTTGTTTTTTGTTCCCCCCCATATGTACTTACCTCCAAGAGGAAGTCAGAGGCATCGTGCACGCACAAGATCAGGGTTCCCACTCGTGCCATGTTGATTACATATGAGAAGCTTATCAGGCTCACAGTGGCCAGATGATGCACGAACATGATGAGGAAGTCCTGAACACAGCCATCATTACAGAGGACAAAGAGGATGCATGTCTTTAATCCACTTTAAACCAGGCCGTGCTGAAAGTACTTCCAGTATGTTGCAGACAGGCATAGCCGAATGTTCGAAGTCTAGTGTATTTAGATTATTTTCTAGGTTAGCTACATTAGCTTCTAGAATGACAGCAGCACCAAAGTGATCAAAGGCGAGATGGTATTTTATTGGCACGAATTGCAAAACAGACCAACTGTGACTTAACATGAACAAACAATCAAGCCTAATGTGAATGAGGTAGCCTGGTACCAAGTCTTGAATGCGGAGCTATTAAAACACTCTTCTGGGATATTAAAACCATTTGAGAGTTTGATCAAGCAGGTGTTTCCTTCTTTCTAATCCACAACCCTTATTATATGTAAATCAAATGTTCCTCTCAGTGAGCTGATGCTCTGCACATGTTCAACTTGAATAAGAACTGAATCTTTGAACTGTGACTGCTTTCAGAAAGTCCAGTGCAAGGCTGGGTTCGGAAAAGCAGTAATCCAAGAGTCCAGAACAGTCAAGGACATCAACAAAGACTACTTATGGTCAGGTGTACTAATAAACCATTTAGAGTTCCATGGCAAATCAGGTTCGACCCAAGCACCAAAACATTTGAAATGCAATTATTCCTGTAGCACTTTGCTGCCCTCGAACATGGCCAATATTTATGATATTTTTTTGCCTTTTAGACCATACACTTGTCACTTGGGTACTAGAGCAGTCTACAGTCTCAAGAGCAGACTCTTAGTAATACATCATCTTCAATGAATTCACTCCTGATGTAAAATGTGTCATTTTTCACAGCTTTCACCTTTGGCCCCTTCTGCTTTTTGCAGCCTATGCTTATAAAGGAGCATTCATAGTGCACCTAGGTGGTCGCTGTAGTACCAAGTAAGCAGGCTCAAAAATCAAACAACTAATAATAAGGTGGCATTCATAATTACTAATTCAGTCCTTTGTGAAAACAAGCAGAACTCTTGTTCTCTTTATACTGAGTGAACAATTTGATATGGCACATCACTTGTTATTTTAATAGGCTCAATATTAGTTCACACAATATTAACTGTGGTGGGAAAAACAGCCTATAGCTGTTTACATATCGCAAAGTTCATATTAATAGTTGTTTATAGCATGCAACGAACTAATCTTGAATAATGGTCCAGTAAAAGTGCCGTTTTAGCTATGAGGGTTTTTTTTGCGTCATTTCCATGTCTGGTGTGAGGTTAAATTTGGTGCCCCTCATCAGATAGGGTTCATGCAAGGTACAATAGTCCTGATGGGCTTTCCTTTCTAATTATGTTGGACAGCTCAAACTTTGGTCAATTTCTTAATATAAGCACATCATATTGCCCTGTTCCGCAAATCCCTCCATTGTACTACTGTTTTCCCTTCAGAACTCAGTACAAAACAACATCATGAGCAAATTTACTATGCTAACTTATACTTGTTCTTCATCCTGATGTGGACATTAGAGCTGAAGGGCCTAATATTATTTGTTTTCATACACAGATGAACTAAAACATGCAGAGTAACCTATAATAGGTGGACAAACATGACAACAAAAGATGCGAATTTACCAGCTGTGGTTTCCATGTGTGCACAGAATATCGTTTACCCTGAAGTACAAGCATGAAAGCTTGCAAATTATATGCAAAACTGTGTGCAAAAAATAAGGATGTTAAGTTTGCTGCCCTTCCTTATATGGCATACATGCCTTATGCCCAAGTATTTCAAGTGAATGCTACTAAGGACAAAGGAACTGGCCCATTGTACTGGAGGTGTCTCCGCAGTGAACTGGTGAGATGCTGCAGGTGTTAACTTCAGTGATTAATCACATCACTGAAAATAACTGCAATGTTAATTTCTGTGAACATTCTGCAGTTCTAGCATTAACCATCATGCACCTGGATTGGCTTGACAAAATGAAATAATAATAAACAAAACACCAAACATACAAACACCCCACCACCCCCCAAAAAGTCTTTGTCCTGTCTACACTTGCAGACAGTATGCAATCTTCTTAGGTGCACAATAATAAAGGGCATCATTACATCACCAAAACCAGCAACCTACAAATTCCCCCACTCCCCTGCATTAACTAAAGAATTTAAATCATTCCATTACAGCCCAGTGTCACATGACAATGCCATCCCTTGTCACAACCCAAGTCCTCCAGTACAGTACACTCTCATAATATTGTCTGCTAAATAAATAAACAAAAACATATTACATACACACACAGGAACTTTTGAGCACTATAATCTATATACACTTTTGCAGTGAGCTATACTACTGAGAACATGCCTTGATGTTTATTGTATCATAAAGGTGAAAGATTCCTTTGCAAAAATGCCAGGGGCCAAAGTTCCACAACTAAGACAATAAAAGTGCAACTATACAACTACAAGTGATGAACTAGTAACTATTACACTACACAAGAATAATTAGGACTCTCTATATTCACTCTGGGCGGGCTACAGAATAACCAATCTGTGATCCAAATTATACTGCCACAAGCACCGATTCCACTATGGTTACGTAGTAGGTGAACAGACTCAGTGTCACTAAAGTATGCAGCGTAATCAAGCCACGTCGAGTTTCTGCACCTAAGCCAGCATATGACAGAGCTCAGGAGCTTGCATGCAACAACCCAGGACAAGGCCAGTGCGCAGGAATGTGTGCGTCACTAAGGCACCAGATTATTCCCATAAAGCCCATAAAAAGCCAGCCCATAAAGCCAGCCACTGTGCCAGGCGGGCGGAGGTGACCGCTGGGAATTAGGACACCATTAGGGCACTGGGGAACACAGTGGCACCGAACTTTGCTACCCACCAGCATTCACATGCACAGCTCTCTCATTCACGTGCACACTCATACAATCTCTCATTCAATTGCACACGTGTACACACACACACACACAATTATCTCCACCATCATCTGTGTGAGGGCCTCACATTTATGATTATACACAACTTAAACATGAATATGTATCTTATTTGAGTATATAACGTGTTTATCATTAACCTTTATGCCTAGGTATAACAAAAAGAAAAATATGTTAAGGTGTTTTGGCAAGCCAATATAAGTTCCTTACATTTTTTAAAGAATGAATACTACTTGCATAAAGGACCAGGGGCATAAACGACAGAAATGTCACAGTTCAGCACATTCTGTTCCTAAGTACAGCAACAATGCTACACACGCACGCATACACGTGCACCCACCTTTCTCTTGATGTCTGTAAACTGGGAGAACATAAGCGACCAGTAGAAGGCCAGCTCTGTCACATAGTAGTGATATAAGCCAGGTGTGAGGACCTTTACAGGAAAACATTACACACACAGACACACACAAATAAATATAGAAGGCTATAGGACACTAATGTTCAATTGTCATTTACAACAGACACACTGCTAAACTCAGGATCGTTTTACCTCACCTGATAGGGGTAATTGTACCAGCATTGTCGTGTGTCCCACATCCAGGGAGACTACAATACACACACACACACACACACACACACAGTTAATTTAAACATTTTAATTTTCCATTCTCCTCGTGGATGTTAACTGATGTCCAAACACAGTAGCCTTGACATGTTTATCAACATTACTAAAACCTAAGAGGGATCTCTTGTTATTAAATGGGGGTAGTCCGTTGAATGGCGCAAAGCAACAGCTGTGCAGGGATCCAGTCCCTAAATATCCTATACACCCCCGAAAGATGGAGACTAACGTGTACAGCGAGCCTTCGCTACTGTAGTTACTGTAGACAGGTGGGCCTTATTACTTTTGAACACCTCTGGACTGATCGTTTTGCCCGCCACTGTTCAGCTTATATTTTTGTGATTGATAACCTGCTTTCTCCCGTTTCAGCTTGGATGTTTGCAGCTCACCTGCCACAGAAAGCAGAACCCATAGGTAAATATGCACAGATAAAATGTAAACCTCCACCTGGAAAGAAAATCAAAGACCTGGAATCAAATAAAAGGAATGCAAGATCATAGTAACAAAGGCAATGGCCTTATTAAGTCTACAGAACACATACACGCACACAACTCATCTGAAAACAATTCCAGTTAGAGGGTGACAATGGAAACAATCACTCTAATCTGCTTTGACGTCAGAAGAAAGGTGTGAGGCTACATGTGTGCAGTTCAAAGCTCAGAATCCACGGCAGAGGAGAGACCCACATGCTCTCGCAGAACTTGGTCCGCGTGGTGGGCTTGTCCTGGTTTCGCCGGTGCCGAAACCATCGCTGGAGCTTCCGCACTTCCCAGTCCAGCTGCTTGGCCAGCCCATTGAGCTGCCGGGAGTCTGGGCACTAAGAGAAGAAAGAGCAAATTAGAATTTTTGCCTGTCAAACTCAAAATGCTAAAGTTCACAAGGTAAAAGCAGAGCAAATAGCCATTAATAAGCTTTATAACTTTACTGACAATTTTAATAAGACGTAAATGGAATAGGTAACACTAAAACAGCAAGAAAATATAAGTGACTATAAAGGCACTCATATCGTATATGGCTAGCACACTTTATTGATTGGTAATATGACACTGCAGCAAAGTCTCATTCTTATGTGATATCAAGGTGCTGGCACACCCATTCACCTATAGCAGGGGTGGCTATTAAAAGGTTAGCATTAATGAGCTTTGAATTACAGGATACTGGAAAATAAACCACAGCATTTAGTGTAGAGCTTTGAACATGTCCAGATATTAATAAGGCAATGGTAAACCCTCTTAAACTGAGGCTCGCCTTTCTACTTTTCTCTGCGGAAACAAACAGGTCTTTGCAATAAAAGACATGAGATCTTCATTAAGAGTGAACTTAAGGCTCCCAAGAGTAAGAAGGTTTTCTTCAAGGAGAGGAGAAAAATAAATAAATAAAAAATTCGATGAGATTGCAGTGGAGAATTAAAGTACAACAACACGTGAGCTAGAAGCATGAACGTTCACGTGAGCGAATATGCATGAGTTTTGAGGCTGAACTTTGCTATAAGTTCTTGCCCAATAGCCATGGAAGACCGTGAGGGCTTTGAGCCTCCCCAGGAGAAAAACCCAAAGCAGTGCGATGGAGTGTGTAGAAGAGGTGGGTGTACCTTTGTGACACATGTAAACACTTTCTCCAAGACAGGGTTCTGCTGCGCTTTCCGGCTCACCTCGGCGTGGATATGAAGGATGTACGCACATGGACCTGCTATAAACCTGAGGGAGATCAAAGACAGCAGTGACAGCAAAGGCCAAGCTTTATTGCTGAGACACCATGTAAAACCTTTAAGATATTAACTTTTTTTCTTTTTTTTAAATAAACATTTCTGTGATAAAACAGGATGGATCATTGGGGGAAGACCTCTAGGAAATGCCCGTTGCTATACATTGCACACATACCTCAAATAGGGTAGGTGCTGCAGTTCAGAATACGAGTGCCTGAGTCTGAGACAACAAATATGTACAGCATAAACAGACAGGGTGCATGGAGCATTGTAATGGTACAGAAACGGGATCACATCGGACTAGGCTCAATAATTCATCTTAATAGGGGAAGACAGCCATTTGTGTGTTTAAAGTAAATTTCACATCCTCATACACACTCTCATAAAAGGTAATTTCCAACACTGCAAAAAAATATCCAAAATGCACATATCCCTCTGAACACAAAAAGGACTCACTTGTCAGTAGTTCAGCTGTTACTTTGCATGCAACCAAATTAGGAAAATCTACAATATGTTACATACATAGTTAGTTTCAATGGTTTGTCATAGATCAGTCTCCATCATAACTCATATTGTTTTAAAAAGAAATGTGGTGTTCCAGTGATTGCATTTTTTACAAAAGTAGTGTGTGCCTACTTCTGTCCACCACAAGGCTGAAGAGCAGGTGACATTCCCAAATCAGACAGAAAGGTGTAGATCAGACAAGATCAGACAGAAAGGTGACTGATGACGGCAGGATCTCGTATTTAGTTTGACCCCAACTTTCCTGTCCAATATTTTATCAGAATTACCGTATGTTCACTTAAAACATGAAACATTATGGGTAGGTTTTTGAACCTGCATCTTTGCTAAAGTACAGTACATTACAATGATGGTGAAGACTTACAGTAGCTGTGCATAATGTTTTAATGTTAACTGATAAAACCATAAAAATACATAATTAAGTGAAATTCAACTGTGACATTGAGAAGAACTTCATGCCATCAAATGAGACTCTTACAACCTATATCTTGATTTCCAAAAATTTATTTCAAAACATTCTTCCTTGCTACTGACTATGACAGAACACATCAGCAGCATGGCAGTGCCACAGGGAAAGCAGTGGCAAACACACTGAGGAAACCAATGGCTACGTGAATAACAACAAAGATTCTGTTATGTGATTACATTTCAACATCATGACAATTAGTTTGTCTTAGAATAAAAAATAAATAAAAAAATAAAAACATAAAAAAGATGACTACCGTTTTCTTACTTGAGCTGTGAGGTTTTTCTTCATTTTCTGAATTTTCCACATTTCTGATTGGACCTCTTAAGCATTTTTCCACCTAAGAGGCGTTTGTCTCAATCAGATATAAAAAGTCAAATCTAAAAAAAGATTATACAACTCAACCGATAAGATTAAATTCAGCAAAACACTGCTTGTGTGTGGAGGGGAGACAGGACAGCATACACAAAGGAGTAGGCATTCTGCTGCACTGTGAATGAAATGAATGATTTAAAGGATTTAAAAGACAATCCATGCAGGGAATAATAGACAACTGTTTGCATGACCCGAGGGTGTGTTCATTTCTCTAGACTTTAAACAGAGGAAATGAAGTGAAAACTGAATAACGGCCATGAAATGAACCATGAAGGCACCGGTATTTTCAGACAGTGTACGAAACAACTTTGTCTTAAACAGGAAACTCAATCAAATGATGGCATTTAACAAATGTAGGCTATCCTTCTAATCACTCTCACACACACACACACACACCTTATATTTATATGCAAATGTATTACACTCAAAAGTAGACTGCAATTAGGAGAACATCTTTTAGAGAGAAGTGCAAGGCAGGAAGATGGAGGATCGCCTTAAATCAATGTAATATCGTAGATGGAATTCCCCATCTGCTATATCTCTGGCATGAACACAAGCAATCCGCATTTACACCAACATTGAGACGAAGGATAAAGGACTATCGTGACTCAGTGTTGACAGCTGTTCCTGACAGTTTATTACTCTGTGTTACGCAGTGTTCCCGCTCTGGCCAGTTCGACTCCGCTCTGCCTCACGAGCGCATACAGAACCGTGGTATTTGGCACTGACCAAAAATAATGTTTCACAGACTGTGTTTTAATTAGAATGGGGTAGGCAAAAAGCAAGGTGCATTCCCTATCTGAGGGTGCTACATTTAACAGATGGTAGTTCCATTATTTCAAATATTTTGACTGACTGTCTTGCTGACTGATCGCCTCACTAGCTGGCGCGCACACACACACACACACACACAGAGAGAGAAAGATGCAAACATGTAAACATAATCTTATTCTTATCTTACTCATCACTCGACACATTGGAATTCTGAGGGAATTTTTAGCAGCCTGTGTCGCCCAAACCCAGTTAACCAGATTGTACCTTTGTAGAAACAGACTTTATCAAAAATAAATAAAAAATATCACGGTTGTATCTTCAAAAAGAACTTTAGCACTATGCAGACCAAGGAGTGTCTGGTGATGGTTATTTAGGGTTCCTTTTGACTATCCTATATGCTTTTGAGAAATCTAATGACACTTTACTAGGAGCATTTTGGACATGTTGAGGCAAAAAATCAAAAACACCAGACATCCAGTAAACATCTGCTAACACGAACCTGCATGATCAGATGACCTTAACTTCGCCCTCCCTAATCCCTGATTTTAGCCCTCCTTAATCTCTGATCTGTTCACCTGAAAATGTGAAGTGCTTTTAAACTGCGAATATCACATTGAACACACACACACACACACACACACACACACACACACACACACACACACACATTGCATGCAAACACATCTTCACAAAGATGTTAAACAAGCTCATAAACTTCATCATAAATTATTGACTAAATTCATTAAAATGCTTTTACACATTTAAAATCTTGTTTCTGTTATCTGTGTCTTGATTGCATTCTCTATCATGTCGTGGCTACGTTCTGCAGTATCAGCACTTCTAAACACGAGCTCTGCAGGTTCAGCTTTAAACACATTCACACGATGGTCCCTGCAGTGCTGAAGCACCACTTCTGAGAATTACCTTAAAGCAAAAATGTGTCATCCTGACAAAGTGTAAAACTACAAACATGTGTTCAAATGTGTATATGAGGGATGGTAAGGTTTGAAAATCATTATTAGCATTCTCACATATCAGTAACTAAGTGTGCAAATTTAAACTACGGTACAATCGAATAGCAGGAAATGGGTCATCACACAAGGACAAAAAGTTCAACAGCTGACATCATACATTGTGTCATCTCTATCTGGTCTTTTATAGAGGATATTTCAATTATGAAAAGGTCCACTTGAACTACACCAGTGTTATATTGATCAAAAGATGAACTCTAATCCTCATCTTACTGTCTAACGTCATCCACATTAAGGTCATTACTGCTCTGATAGACTTGGGCTGTGAGTGAAACTCTTATTAGTTAGAAGACACTAATTTGAGCTCAGACACACTGTTTGGGTGGGTCCTCTTTTCTGTAAGCTATGTAAACCAAACTCTTGTGAGCTCGATCAGGCATGTGAATTCACAGCCTGAGAACCTTCTAGAATTCTTCTAAAAGACTCTGCTTTTCTTGTGCCAACACTCCCTCCCACCCCTTACTCATTGTTATACTGTCCAAATAGTTAATTTATTGGCAGTTATTATTTATCGTTTCCTTTTTAAAATTACAAGGTGCTACATTTCACTGCAACTTTGTACTTGCTACAAATGTATATTCGACAAACTTTGATTTGATTTGATTTGAACTGAGGCGAAAGCTCGTGTCTAGGCAAAATATCCCCAAACAAAAACATTGAGGCTTCATCTTAAAAAGCTTCTTGGTCTTAATTGCTTAGCCTGCATTTACACATACTGCCACCACTGTAGGCACTGTGGCTTAGAAGAACCTGCCAGGGCATTAGCTATTCAGTGTGTCTTCATTCAAAGTAGTGGAGCATTTCTACATCGTGAGTCATTGCTTGCACAACAACACTTACACAAAAATACCTCGTGCTTTTCAATTACTACGACTCGAGTTTTATAAGGCCTTGAGCACATTCCTGAAGTCAAATGGGACCAAACCGGAGACTTCCATGAATGGATGATTGTGTGAATGTACAGCACTGTGTATATGTGTTGTGTGTGTAACGAATCTAGGTGGGGGTGCTGTGGACAGGCATAAATATTATAAGGCTGAGAAGAGCATGCTCTTGTCTGCGTGCATGCATGCATTTGTGCATGTCTGATTCTTGTGTGAGAAAGACAAGCAAACTAGTACCGTATGGCTCTCCAAACTGTTTCTCAATGAAGGTGGGTGTTCCAACATGTGTGGGCAGCCTAACTGAGGATGAGCACACATGCCAGCCAGCGAAACATGCCAGCACGTTTAACCCCCATGGTGAAGGCTTCTGACGCCATCCACTGTGCTCAAGTCATCGCTGATGAATAAATGAATGAGTCAGTGCAACCAGACCGGCCGCGTGCCACTGACAACAATTTCCCCCACATCCTGAGGGATGCGCGGCTGGCCGAGTGACGCCAGGCAGCAAGCCGTTGCCCCTCAGCACTGCTAGCAGCTCCTCCCCTCCCCAGGAGCATGCCAGGCATTCCCCCAAAGCCAGCCCAATACTCGGCGGACAGGGGAGCTTAATTGGGCTGCTTGGATGTTGCGAGCCATTGATTGGCTCTCCGGACGCTGCTAACGAAGGGAAGACGAGTTCCTAGAAGCACCATAAGAAGATGGGTGTCCTCAGAAGTAAACAGGTGATGGACTCCCAGAGGAGGGCAGGGGTAGCCATGGTGGAGTACCGTTGGAGTTAAGCCTTGGGGCTAAGCGACTCATTTAAAAGTTGTCACAGGGAAATAGGCCAGGTCTGAGTAGCTGCCCTATTTACCATGCCACTGCCATCTTTTACAAAATGCAGTTTTAATCTATCTGATGGGTTTAAATCTAGCAGTAGGACACAGACCATCACTGAGATTAAATCTGAATTTAAGCCAGCCATTAAAAGATAAGAGTCATTGCCATTACTGATGAAAATCAAATGACCTCAGGTCTTCTGTTAAATAAATAAATAAATAAGGCAGGAGTTCACTGCATTCTTGTACAGGACTGGTTTAACAAGCTATGCTGAAGTTTGTCTCTGCCAATGCATTCTTGAAGATGTGTGCAGAGGCTCGACACACAATCTGCAGCAAAGAGGCTTTTATCGAACGAGTGGAACCAGACTCAAAATCTAAAATATTCCACTATAACCAGAAAAGCCAGATAGTTATCTTCAGCTCCAACTGGTTAAGCAAGAATGTGCTCTCTATGTAGGTCAATAAACTTCAATTTAGCTGCAGTCATACCACTGAGGGACCTGTTTTCATGCTTACATTATTTGTTTATGCCAGGTATGTAAAAACCTATCCATGCAACTTTCAGATAAAACAATTTTCAAGAGAATATTTCTCAAATTTGTTCACAAATAAATATTAACTACCAATCTTAGGCACTATTAATGCTAGCTGGCTTTCTGTTAAATCTTCTAAGAACAGACCTCTGTTTAACCTGTACAACAGTTGTGTATAACTCAAACAGTTTTGCTTCTTTGCTAGGATAATTGTTTTGTTTTGGAGGTATGCACATAGTCCAGGTTTAACAATTTCACAAAAACTCAGAAATAAGGCTTTCTAGCCAAGCACATAACAAAAATGCACAGACATGTTAAATAATATTCTCTTGCTGCAAATAAGTAGATAAACAGATATAGAACACTGCATGGCAAGGATGAGAAAAGGCAGCAGGGCTTTAGCAGTCATTCAGTTTTGCCAGCTCGTGTGTTATAGAAGCCCTGAGAAAAAAAGATCGACAATAAGGAATTATGTACTAGATCTCCAGACAAACAAATGACTAGTTCACGATAACCCAACTTCTATTCATTAAGTAGCCTGGAAGACATGCTTTCAATTACAGGCTGGCATGAGTATACCAAGGCTGACAGGCCAAATGTAAGCCTTAAATTCAAATCCTTCTTCACTGCTTAACCTGTTAAATAAGCCATTTATAAGCAACTTTACACATATCTATCTATCTATCTATCTATCTATCTATCTATCTATCTATCTATCTATCTATCTATCTATCTATCTATCTATCTATCTATCTATCTATCTATCTATCTATCTATCTATCTATCGCAAACTTTGAATTCGCAAAAAGGGTCTGATCAATGGGACTTACAAAGGTGGCACTGGAAAGAAGACAAATAACCAGTGATTTAGCTAGAGGTTTCAATGGTAATAATCAACTCGAATAAGTAGGTTACTTGCTGGGAATTATCTAAAGAAATACCCAATAAAATAAAGACAAGACAGCTAGCTAGCTATCCCAAGAACCACTTCTATGCTAAAAAACAAGAATTTTCGTGTTCAGTCATACCATCTCTCTTCCGGTCCATGCACAAGTTTGTTCTTGATTTTTGCCTGGTTTTGACCATCAAGTGATTGTTTTCGCTAGTCGCCTGTCTGAGTGCGTACCTTTCGAATAATATCCTGACAGCGAATATCCCCAGGGCCAGGGGCAAAGCTGTGAGCAAGTGTCCGGCTTTAGGATACTCCACCCCGGGCGCTGGGTCCGCGAAGTCCGCCCAGGTCACATTATGAGGAAGCCAGAATTTTTCGTTCCAAAACCAGGCTGAAAGAGCAGCCATGTTAAGAATTGTGTCTAGAAAAGGAAGTGAAGTACCTAAAGAAAAATGAAGGGGTTATGTATTCACCGCCCCCTTTTCTGTGTACAGCAACGTGTACGAGGTTAACCACCATTGAACTGTTTCCGCAACCACGAGGGAGCGAGGATGATGAATTTATTAGCCCCACCTCCGCAGTCGTATAACCGGTGGTAGTATTTAGTTGTCGAAAACTGGAAATCACAAACAAGCTAAATTAGTTTGCAATTATTTTAGGAAAGGCAACTAACTTAACGTTAACAAAGTGTGTAACGCTTCTTATTTTTATAATGCCATCTGTCTTTCGTAGCTATTCAATATTAATGTTGCCTGTTGGCGTCTGAACCTTATAAGGCTGCGAACTGGTGAACAAAGCTTCCGTTATTTTAACCTATAAGATGCAGGTCTCCGCTCTGGCGTGCGAAAACTGTAGTACAGTTTGAAATGATCGGATTGGTGGCGATTACCATTACGCTATAAACATTCGTGACTGACAGCATACAGCCACACCCTGTCACGCCTCCGTGGTTAATTTAATTCTCAAAAAACACTCGACTGACATCCGAAATATGGTCCGCTTCTGATATAATCTGATTATATCGTGGATAAAATGTGTCCTCCGGTGATTGCAAGATGGCATTTCCTTTTTTTTGGTAAACTGTTAATTTAATATAGGCCTACTACATAATGATCTAAAGGCAATCTATTAATTAAATTAAATTCATTCAGTCATACTAAACATTGGCAAAATTATTCATTTGAACTCATTAGCGACAACAGTGTTGAACGATGTTTATCAGTGTTATGCAGGCTATGCTTGCCACTATTTTCATTTGTACGTAACTATAGCAACTAATTTTATATATATATATATATATATATATATATATAATTTATTTATTTTTTTCACCGCGAGTTATACTGTGTATGACTATGTATGTGACAAATAAACCAAAGAATATATATATAGGACGTTTCTCGCGCGCAGCCCACAATAGCTGGTCGTCTGTTTTTTTGTGGTCCGAGCCTCCGGGCGTGGGTTTCACATGCGAAAATATGTAGAATAATACATAATCGGCGTTCACAAACCACAGGGTACATGTGTGTTTTTCTTTTCATCGTAGCTTTGCCTACGGGCCTTACATGCCACGTAACGTGAAATAAATGACTTTCCATTCTCAGGATCCCTCTGCATTTGCGAATCACGCAAGCGTACAACTTTAAAATTTGGATGGCGCAGCATGCGATATTCATAACGTTTGTTTTCCGACGATGCCACCGTGTGGCCATGAACAGCAGTTTAATTGATTAGCAAACACTTAACGTTCACCCACATGAAATGGGATTTTACTCCCTTCCCCGTCAAAATGGCACGTACATGGCCTTTAGACAGATTTAGGTGTGTAATTTCTTTGATCTCTGAGGTGAAAAAAGTCGGATACCACTCTGCTGCGACAGCCACCTTCTGTCGTCTGGCTGTTCTACACTTCCCTAAAAATAGTTCTACCTTTGCCTGACGGAGAGCAATATTAATAGACGTTCAACTATGTGAAGTATTTATTAATTATAATTCAGTCTGTGGACTAGGATAATTACTAGTCGAAGAGGGATCTGCAAATCGATATGATTTGCAAATTGATATTGTAACAATGGTATGTTCAAAAAGACAACTGTAACTGGCGCTGCAGGAAAAATAACAAACTACTGAAAACCAACAGATGCACATGATCCTCCATCACTAATGATAAATTATGCTGTGTGCATGTTGCATGGGACTCTGCGATAAAATTCCCAGATTTCTGTGATGCAAAATTTTATAATCCCTGCAGAAAGAGCCCAGTGCCCAGTGCAACATCTTGCTAAGGTAGGGATGTGAGGCATTAGCTGTCTACTAAAAGGTCAAAGGAAGAAACCTTGGAAGTCGCTAAAGGTGAAAAGTTTAGGGTAGCACCCAAGGGCTTAAGAAGGAGAGTCACATTTCATGCCCAAAGTATGTGGCTAAATGCAACCCCCACAGTACAGTAAATAATCATAGAGCCAGAGATTCATACAGGGCTAAAGGAGTGACATTCAGTTTGTTTGGCTTCAAACATTAATTTGATTTCACCAATTGCAATCAGCTGACAGAGTTCATGCTGAAGTTGTACTATACTCTGAAAAACCATAAGGTTATGCAAGTATAAAGTAAAAATATAAGACTTGAGAAGTTTTTAGTTTTTTACCATTTCATTAACTGAATTCAAAAAAACTTTTGTTAACAGCATACTATATTTGGAACCATGAATTTAGAATAAAAGACAGATTATAAAAGGGGCAGCACTCAATGCCATGGTACAAGTAGTCAGCTGTGGTTATTTGTGTATGTTCTGTTTAACAGAAAACTAGTATGAACAGGATTAAGTGTTAAGTCAGGCATTTTAAGGCATTTCTTACCCTCAGTTGCCACAGTCCATAAGATTCCATTACCACACAGACTAGTGTTACGTAACAGCCTGCTCACTTGAGACAGGCTGTGTTTAAGACAGTTAGGAGTCATTTCCAATACAAATCCTTTAGAAAGGACACCTGTTTCAGGGTTATGCAACATCCTTAACAAGACATAGGCACCTCCATCCTGAAGTGGCAGAACATTCCTTTTTTTTTTTTTTGTGGTGTGGTAATGGTAAGGCTTTTTGGTGTTGAAGCTATGACACTCAGAGCATTTTGAAACATTGTTCTGGAGAAGGCATCCTCAGTTCAGCCATAGTTCCATCCTCCACTGCAAAGTCTTCTCTTCTTTCCTTAAACCGCTGATGTGAATAAAACCTAGGCACAATTTAAGACAGCCCTTTACGCCCATTTAAGTTTTAGTGGGTAAACTACTAGCTAAGTCAGCCATATCTTGCCTCTGGCTGCCAGTGAGTTACATGTGCTCCGGGTGATTCTGCAAACAGTTGATGAACTCATTTACTGGATGACCCTGGAAGCAGATCTGATACACTGCACTGAACAGCGGAAACCTGGAGGAACATCAAATATAAAATGCAATAGGACAAAGTTCATAATTTGCATGCTCATTAGCAAGAGTTCTTGATTTGCATGCTAATTAGGAATATTTAAATAATGGATGATCAACTTCAGTCAAGCTCTACCACCAATAGCTGCATCAGGTGTTTTAGATTTAGGATGTACCTCAACACTGTAGCATGGTGGAGCTGCAGGTGGGTTCCCAGATGCTGCACTATGGAAGCTACAACTCCCCCCATTTTTTGTTGCAGTGATAAAGGTGTGTTATGTGCTATGACTGCTTACTTGTCAACCAGGTTTTTATGCTTGAGGATATGGTTCACTTCAGCCGCTGTGGCTGGACCCTGGAGCTTCTGCCCGTTCAGCATCTCTTTCTCCAGCTCCTCGATCGTCTGAGGGTAGAGAGAGAGCAAACTTTCTATCAGACAAAAATATATGGAACTTGGATGAGGCACAAGTGGGTTTGCCCGTTTGCCTGACTGACCTTGCCTGTCCTGGCAAAAGCCTCGCCGATCTTGCGGTTGCGCCCGCCGTAGCAGGTGGTGATCAGGTCAGCCACGCCGCAGCTCTCAAGGAACGTAGCGGGCGAGACGGGCCCAGCCGTGCAGAAGATGCGTGCAAAGGCGATCATCTCCATCAGGCCTAGACGGATCACCGCCGCCTTGGTATTGTCACCAAAGCCCAGGCCGTCGCAGAATCCAGCACCAACGGCCACAATATTCTATATAAAATTTTTTAAAAAGCAGAGACCACTTGCTGTGACTCAGATTGCGGATATGAACATCAATGTACAGCAAGAATTGCAATATATATTTTCTGCTTTATTTTCTGGGTACAGTTAGTCCATCAAAACTGATTGTATATCAGATAATGCTGTGATGTGAATGAATGACTGACACATGATCACCTTCAAAGCTCCACAGATCTCTACAACATCCGCCTCTGCTACGACAGTAACCCGGAAGTTTGTGGTCTGCATAAGTTCCTTCAGCAGGGGCCCATGTTCCTTGCTTTTGCAGCCTAAATGGATCAACACATTGACAAGAATCCCAGGACCACATTCACTGATAGCATTGAAAAGAAAAAAATTAAAAAATAAAATAAAAGAGCTATCTGGACACACCTTACCATACAGACTTATTGTTACTCCATTCATTAACTGACTCACTTAAACTATGCAGGAAATTTAATGGCAAGCTCATCATTTTCCAATTGTATTGCTGAATAATGGCGATAATTACGGCCCACGTACCAATGGTGGTTTCGCAGAATTTTTCAGCAGCCACTTCGTTGGCCAGGTTGGCCCCCATAAGCACAGTCATGGTGATGCCCAGTTTCTCTTTGATCACATCGGAAATGAGCTTCAGCCCATCTGGGCCCTCATCCACACCCTGGGTCAGGTAACAGTCATCATACATGGGCACACACACAAAGAAATGTTCCAAGACCAAATGGGGGAGTAAAGTGAGATTACTTGGGTAGTAAAATGGTTTTGGGCAAGCACAGAGATTCCAAAGTGAGAAGAATTAAAATACTCATGTTTACTTTCAGGCAAAAGATAACCAAGGAATACCTTCATGAAATATACCCAGACTTGTTTTAGTAAACCTAACCACACTGCCAAATTACGAATCTGTAAACACTAGATTTATGCCCCATAAATACTACATCTATGCATATTTAAATATTGCATAACACAATATTAAATATGCAAATGTATAAAACACACTGAGACCTGCCTTGATTAGGGACATTCCTACTGCATCTTTCTTGATGTGTCCTTTGATTGTTTCGCAGGTTTTGTTTATGAACTGGTGGGGGATCACAAAGATAAGGATGTCTGCTCCTTTCACAGCCTCCAGCAGATCTGGAACAGCCACCTGAAGAAAAAAAACCAAACAAACAAAAAAAGAAAAACACAGAACAATTTTCACAAATAAGGAAAGCTGTTAATCCCAGTCAACAATTAAGTGAATCTGGCCTAATGTTGCGAGGGGAATATAGGAAGAACCTGGACTTGATTTAACATACCAAATGAATCTAAGCATGAGTATTAAAGGAGGAGGAGATGAGGGATAGGTCTGTGTCTTTTCTTTCCAAAACCGGATTCAGTCAATGCTTTTTGCATGATATTCCTACATATTTCACATGATGAACCACACCACCACAACATTGCTCAATATACTGTGAGTCTTCTACCATTATTGAGACCAGTAACTGTCATGAAAAAAAACAGTAACAAAGACTTTTAATGGGAATTCTCTACTGGAAGCATATTCCTCAGTTCATGGTTAACCATGCAATATCTTTGGTAAAACAAACCCTGCCAATATGTTTTTATCTACTTAACAAAGCCAAAATAATATTTAAAGCCACAACCAGCTCTTTCACAACAAGGTATGAGCCTGAAAAAAATACTATTTCAAATGCTTAAGGGGTTTGACATACTTTCAGAACATTCACATGGCTTAGACTCTGCAATACAGGAACTAATAGCAAATCTTATACCAACATCATGTAGGCACCTCATTGTTGCATCCTAGGCACCTTAAAAGGTGCTCTCCCCACACTCCAACAGCTTCATCATCATCATCAGCAGCAGCATCACTTTAAAGTCCCAATCTGAAGCATTTGGATATTGATCCATTTTTAGGGGCTTTTAAGCCTCTGTAGGCATGGCATTTTCCCATGTTTTTCATACTGAACTGGCAGCACCATGGACATCTTCAGCTGGCTTATTGGAAGAAGACTCCATCATGGTCAACATTTATTTAGAAGTTCATTCTGATCTCCAGTTTCATTATGGTAGTCTGATTTTGCTGTTTTATGCAGGTGAAGTAAGAGGAAGGCGGAGTTCCATTAAATGAATATGGAATTCAAAACTAAAAGGGTAGCTGGTGAACAGAACGTAAAAGAGGCAGATAGGCTAATGTCGTACCACGTTAGGAGGCAGCTTGTGTCCTGGCAGGTATTTGACGTTCTCATGCTCCGTGTTGATGATTTCGGTGAGCTTGCGTCCATTCACCACCTCCTCGAACACCCACATGTTCACAGTGTCATCAAACATTGCGTGCTTGGCTGCATTAGCCCCAACTATCTTGGCAATGGCAGACCCCCTGTGGAATGATGGACAGTGGACCTATATGAAAACTGAAAGAACAATTTCCAAGGTGCTGCTGTCACTCATTGTAGACAAATCATTATACTGCTGAAGTGTAGTGCATTATAAGCAATACAGCTGTTACTATTCACTAAGTAAGATAAACTGTGAATAACTGAAAGTGACGTGCTTGTGATAGATTACTGATATATTGGGCGGCCATAATAGACTTTGGAAAATATGTCAGTTGGATAGATTTCACAATGAATTGAGTTGATGTGCTTAAATGACACTTGGGTAGGTTCCTTGCAGTCTATAAGTATCGGTGCACATCACTGTAGAAATCTCAGAGGACTTGTGTGATCTCACACTTACCTGCATACAGTGTCAGTCAAATTACAGAGTTACATACAAACTTAGCGGGTAGGCATGATAACGAGCATTCAGGTGTGACAACAGCCAAGTGTCAAACAATGAAGACTGTGCAACATCATAAAGATAAGACACTGTCTGCAAGACAGACTGACAGAGGCAAGAGACTAACAGTATCACTCACACTATTCAAATAAACGTTTGACATTAAGTGATTGTGAGGAACTGCCTTGCACAGACTTCTGCCAGAAATCTGTGTTCACAAGAGTGCCCTGTAAACTAACAGTAAAACAACTCATTTTGTACAATATTCATGTTATTCCAGCATCTGAAACAAATGCAAAAATAGCATAAAGAAATAAGTTCTAAACTTTCATTTTAGATCTTAACTCCTAGAAGGCCAGACTACTGCATAGTCTAGCGTTTCCCTAATGTACACCCCCCACGATTCAGAGCAAAAACAACATGATAAATAGCTGATGAATCAGGTGTCAGAGCAGGCACTAAACCATGCTGAACTTGGGTCTGCTTGAGGGACAGATTTGACTCTCTTGGAACATGACAATCAGCTTAGTGGAGAAGCATTCTGGAATTCACCAGATGCATTTGTAGTGTGTGTGGGGGAACTGCTATTTTCTTCTTTATGAATGTGGGGAATGACGAGACAACATGTGCCAAAGAGCTGTTATCATATACATCAGTGCACCCACATCATTTACAACATTTGTCTTTTTGCATACATTCAACAAGGTGAATTTTTTTTTTTATCTTGCATTAGGTGAAGGCATCACAGAGGAATAAAGGATACACATTCTGCAGTACAGAAGTTCTACTCACTGTACAGTAGCCAAGACAACTTCATACTCTTGGCAAGTTTAATTTTGGTTAATGCGAGTTCCAGTTAAGACTGAATGATTACAGGCTGCATGAGAAATAGTGCCTCTTGATAGCAGATTCCACTATATTTTCATATTCCTACTATTAACAAAAAAGAAAAGAAAAAAAAAACTCTATAGTTAAGTCCTTCTAGGTCTTGTCAATAATCATTAGCCTAATATATCCATTTCTGAATGTTCCACATCTGAACAAAATTACACATAGCAGAATGCATTTTCAAAATGACTTGCTTATAGCAATACCAGGGCAGAACTGAATTAAAGTATTTCAATAGTTTTTCAAATTGTAAACATATCAAATACTAGACTGCTTTCAAATTCAAATGTGAGCCTTCAATGCCGCTCGAAGGATTTACAGATCACTAATCACAATGTCTGTCCTTTGTACGGCAGATTTTTACGTTATTTACTTTCAAGAGAACTCGTCCATACATTTAAGCGGCAAATGATGACAAGGCAAACCAAACGATGTTCAGTCAACAAAGCACAGCGGTACTTTTTTTTTTTTTTTTTAAAGATGCTGGGTCTGCAGATGATCACGCCTTTGTTTAATTAACTGTCCGAGTTACTGTTCCATTGGGATGACACAAGGAAGGTGGGAATGAGAAACGTGATTTTAACATAGGCTATCTTAGATTTATCTTGCCCCGCTTACTCAGCATATTTTTTAGGCATTAGTTTCATCGTACACTTACACCATACACTTACTGATGACGTAATAGGACACAAACCAGGACAACCTTTAAACCCCCACCCCCTCCCCCCCCTCTCTATAACGGCCGTATTTAACCGGTCACATTCTATTAAACCCTTTAACGTTTTATAGAATTTCAAATCTTTGAACTAGCTGTCTGTAACCTGCAGTGCCGACGAAGGCTTGGTATAGAGGTGTTGCTTCTTTTCGGATATCGCCAAATTAAAGTTCAAAGTGAAACGGTATCAGTGTCAACAGCTTAAAAATAGAGCTGTCGCCACTGTGGAAGAAACAAGCGGGAGAGACACAGTAGCCTTATTTCACTTACCAGTTGCCAGAGCCGATAATACAGACCTTTTTCGCTGCCATTGGCTGTATTGGATTTTCTGCGCAATTTGAGGATCTATGCGAGTAAGCGGGCCGTTCACGGAGCAGCACTGCTGGTGGAGTTCGGACTTATTTATAGTCCACATGGGTGGATATCACGATTGTTAACGCCCCCTTCTATACGCCGATTTATCGCACCCAGCATTATGACGTATTAGTTTACAATATTTAGCAAGTCGCACATAAATACACTATACAAGCAATTAATTTTTCAGTAAATACAGTTAAACCCAACGAATTTCATTTATAACATTTCCGACAATCCAATTGGGACTTCCATGCAAATAGGATAACACAGGACTATGCCCAAACCTTTGTGGAAGTCAAGCGGCGGAAGCTAAGAACATACAACAACGTATCAATACAAGAGATTTTTATTATAAGGGTTGACACAAATTGAACAAGTTTGGTCCAAAACAAAGAGGGGGAAAATGGTTAAATGGTTTGTTAAAATGGACAAATACAGTGTTAATTTACTTAGAATAGTTAAATTTTAAAACGTGTAGCTCCTATTCAGCTAATTCCAGCCAGTTCTCTATAAATTTAGCAAACTTAACCTCCCCCCGCCGCCCCCCCAAAAAACACACCATACATAGAGGTCACCCGTAAGGGTTCACGTGTCCTTCATGCAAGCGTGGGTAAGCAGTTAATGAAGTATTTGTGCCATGACTATGAAATTCTGAACTGTGGAAACATTTATGGTGAGCAAATTACCTGAGCATGGACAGTGATACAACCATAATGGTGGCCCTTCATACTGATCAGTGAAATCCTTAACGCCAAATCAACTAGCTATAAGCCTCTGCTTATGATTTCATAGCTTTGTAAAGCTTAAGTACTAACTATTAAGTTACTTAATTTAAGTCTACCACTAACTAACCTTAATATATTCCATAATATGATAAAAAAAAAATCCTCCACAGAAAAATTAAGATACAAATGGCCCCCACAAAATATCCATTGCTCGAGTTCTCTTTAAGTCAACCAACACACTTTTGAAACCAACTAGATCTATGCAGCACCTGCTCACAAAAGGAAACACCTTAATCCCCCCTCCCCCCTTTTTTTTTTTTAAATTAGTAAGAAACCTTGGTACAACACAATAACGGAAAATTAATGTCAGTTATGTAAGGGATGTACCAAAAAGGACCCATTAACAAATGTAGGCTTATTGTTAACACCTTAGACAACATTCATCTTATGCTACAGGGAAAGGTAACATAGCCATGCTCTCCATAGGTCCTCCATGGCACAGGTGTGGGCACCCTCCAACTGAAAATTCTCTTTCTGCGAGGAAAACCTAAGCTTTCCATGTGCCGCTAAGCTGTTTAGCACTTCAGAAGAGAACAGTGCCATGTCCACCAGCCCTCAATACTGCCGGAGGCAGCCAACCCCAGCACCCACACATGCTCAGCAATTATTAGTTTTCAATTATTATTATTATTATTTTTTTCAAATGGAAACATGCATCATCCTCTCAGTCCAAGAATAAAATACAACTGAATGTTATTACTTTTGATAGCTTGTGAGGTGACAAAAAAAAAAAAAAAAAAAAAAAAAAAGCAAAAAAACCCCAAAAAACAAAACAAACCCTTAAGCATTTTTGACAGAGTTCATTCGCCATTTGTATCAGTCACTTCAACATTTGGGAACAACTTTACTTACAGCATGTTAAAAGGTTGGAGTCAATTTTCTCTCTACTCAAAAGGGGTCAATAGGACACAAGGACCAGAGAAAGAGAGACAAGGTCAATTCAAAGGGCTATTAGGTGTGAGTGGTACCAAACCAAGCAAAAATCATGCCTGTTCAGATGAAGAGGAGCCTAACCAGTTCTCCTACCTAGCAGCACTTGGAGTTCTGGCAATTAAACTTCAAATTAACGTCACCAATTTGAAACCAAAGACAGCGGCCCTGTCCAGCAGCAATGGCCCAAACCTCACTGCTGGGCAGAGTGCTCTCTGTTCATGGTTCTTTTGGGGGTCCATTTCCTGCTTATGTGTTCCTGATGCCCAAAGCTTGCTCCAGCTCCTGTCTTCTCTGCTGGACCTGTAAGTAAAACGAACATGCCATTTGAAGCAGAAATTCTTAGTGGAATAGTCTTTGGGTCTGCCGCGGATTGTGTGGGCAGACGGATTTAGTCACATGAAAGACTTTAGGTGGAGCTACAAAATGTATTTGCCAATGACCAATATGACTACCAAGTTAAGGATGTGTTTGAAACTGCCCCAAACGTGACACCAGTGTCGTTACCCTTAGCATTCCTTCATTCCCACAAAAACACAAGCCCTGCCATCGATGGTGAATTGCTGCAGGCAGTGCAGATGGGGTCGGGCCATACCTTAGAGTAGAAGTAACGGCACACAGCTTCTTGAGCCCATGGTTGGAAGTAGAACTCTGCTCTTCTCTCTTCTTCTGGGTTTCCTACCACGTCCGTCATTGTCTACACGTGACGGTAAAATTTCATGATCAGACATTCAAAGATAAGCCCATTATTTTTCAGCCTTTAGCAATGTTGTCAGTGTTGGAATTACTTTTTTTACAACTTTAATTTTCTAACAACCGATCCATTTGAAAACCTTCAGTGTGCACATACAAAAGCTCAATATGCACTTTTACACAAAATAGCAGATTTTAAATGAGGTAAAAGTGAAAACATCAGCAACCTTTGGCCATGAATTACTCAAGCATGAGTACACCCCCCCTCCTTTATGCCTCCTATTAAAAGTCCAGTCAGTCAGGAACTGGCCCACCACCAAGAAATGGCCGTGTCAAGAATACAGCCATGAGCACTGATGAAAGCCTCAGGACGAAGGTTAACCAAGCCCTCTATACTCTTAAGCCATAAAATGAACAGGTTGCTCACTCTGGATCAGAATCTCACTGCCCACCAAACATGTACCTTTTAACCATGACTTAATATGAATGAAAAAAAAAAACATAACCAATCTGTAGAGCTGCTAGATCAGGACTAGGAAGTTTCCAAGAACAACTAGCGATAGCAGCTTCTTTTCTGACCAGACTCCAACAGTGCATATCTAACTATCCACATCCCCATCTGGGACCTATCTTTTTGTTTTTAGATTGCTGACCTTAAACCAAGGTTTATTGCACAGCGTGCGAGTGAGTTCACAACGTTAACTTAAACACAGGTGGTGTTCACTGATTAGTTTTAAGGCATTCAATGCCAAACAGTTCTGTAGCATCAAGCAGTTAACTAATGATGCCTGGCACAGTTTGTAAGCGTTCTGAATGATAGACAGGGTTAACAGTCTAAGGAATCGGAGCAAAGAGAACCAGGAACTGCACTTTTTTCAACCAGAAGTTTCACAGCTATACATTTCAACCATGTTCCTTTGGCGGATCAGCTGTGGGCTTACTTTGAGGTCCCTGCACTGGGACTGCAGCCAGTCGTTAATGAAGCCCTGAGGGTCACGGGCAAAGCTTAGCATGAACTCCCTCTGGGTCTTCAGCTGATTGATGGTTTCAATGGTCTCATGGATCTAAAAGGATATAAAAATAAATAATAATAAAGTCACCATTGTTAAGACATTATAATTTATAGTATAGCCATCTCTGAAAAGATTGAGAGACAGTCAACATGCAGTAAATATTTTAGGTTAAATGACTGGTGCTGAACAATGGAAGCAGATAACTGCAAACCGACCAGTGATAAACGAGACATGACATTACAGTGAGAACAAATAGGCTTAAAAGGAAACAAAGCGTAAAAAAGACAAATATGCTAAGCTTTCCATCATGGCAAAGAGCACTCAAGGACCCTTCTGTTCCCCCTTTTTAGAGAGAGAAGAGGGTGCCAGCAGGAAGTAGTAATTGAATTCTAGACTAGACTTAATGGTGAAAGCATGTCCCTGAATCTCAAGACCATAATCATTAGTTTAGCAGTGTTTCCAAAAAATAAAAAATAAATAAAAGCGCTACAGAATAGTTTACCTACTCAGAGGCTCATTCTAGTAACTCTGTCAAAAAGATGCAGTTAAGTCAAAATCATCTTACTGGGACTGATTCCAGTACACCTCTGTCAGGCCAAAACAAGACAAAGAGTGTACGAAGCATCAACAGATCAATGGAAGACTTTCCCAAGACACTCCCTTGATTGTACAATTTCTATTGTGCAACTCCATATGTCGCCGCACAAACTGAGAACATTCCAAAGCATGCAGGCGGAAGATGGGCTGCCCTTTGATGCATGTGGGGGGGAAACTGGGTGTGCGACATCTTCATGCCATAAAGAAAACAGTGCTAGCACGCTACCCTGTAGTGCTGGACCAAACAAAAGCAGACAAGGCTGCACGAGAGGGCAGTTCCACTGGTTCTGGAGTCCAAGCAATCAGCCCCGCACAGATTGTGGTTACGCTCACTGATTGTACTCTCGGCCAGGGTGCTGAGTGTTATGGGTATTTTGTTCACACCGACTGGTTTTATTTGAAACCTGAGACACCAGGACTTCAGGCAAGCAGAAATTATTAGCAATGAAGCAGCCAGGATGCTGTGCCAGGAGACTTCATTGATTACATCCAAGTAGCATGAAGTCAGTACAGTCTGACACAGACAGACAAAGAGAGAGAGAGAGAGAGATCCAAGTCAGTACTTTTACTGTAGACTGGAAACTTTTGAAACAGTGCTACATCCTTGTGCCATTTGGCATGATGATTCCAAGAACCTCCCACCTTCTGCCAACACACACACACACACACACACACACAGAGCCATATTCTTGCTGTGTGCATTTACTCCATGTATACACAACACAGGGGAACCTACTTTACAAGAGGCCCACTGGCTAATGATTTACAGACCATGACAGCCTGTATGGCTAAGGTAAAATTGTGCTTAATATTCTAATAACTTTAGTTTCTCTTCCCTTAGCTGTGTATGTGACAAAACAAACAAACAAACAAACCCACACACACTTGAAAAAACAGTAAATAAACATTACAATGATGATCAGGAAAGAACACTAAGAGGCTTTAAGAGGTTACTCTTCATAGCTTAAGTTTGGGATCCAGGCTCATGCAAAAGAGGAATTCCACTAGTAGTACTAGAAGACAAAGTTCACTGCAACATCTGGGGCAGACCATTTCACAACAGGGAATCTTAAAACAGCCCCATCACGTGCTGGCAGAGGACGCTTACCTGCACGTGCTGGCAGAGGACGCTTAACCTCCAGAGCCACTGATCTGGTTTGAGGGGGTGGGGACCAAGGGGGTTGTCCCCACATACACAACGCATTCATTTTTAAAAAAAAAAAAATTATTCAAGCACAGTCTCACTCACACACACCTTTTAAAATTCAGAACAAGTGGTGATCCAGCTTTTATACATAGGGGTGTATAGCGGCTTCCCCTACCTTGTTATCCAAGCCAGCAATCTCCTGCTGACTGGCAGTGGACAGTAGGAAGGAGTTCATCTGGGTCTTGAGTGTGTCGTCCACCTCCACATCAATGTCATAGCAGGCTGTCTTCTTCTGGTCATTGGGGTCAACGCTAGGGACAGGCAGGCGGACAAATGAGGGATTAAGAGACATTTTAGGTGTAAAATAAATGGTCAAAAAAGGGATGCATTCTACCTTATGACATGGTTGATGATGATCGGCTCCGGAGGCATCAGTAGCGCGTGTAGTCGCTGAGGGATCTCGGAGAACTTCATCCTGTGGGTCTCAAAAATCTACAGGATATGATTAGCAATTTCAAATACCCTTGTCTATTTTGACAGATGCAGGGTCATCAGGTAAAAGGAGGTGAAGGAGCCTACCTGATGGAGGTACTTGTCACAGTTAATGAACTCGCGTTCGTGGGGGTCCTGCAGCTTGTGGGTCTTGACGTACTGCCACAGAGCCTGGATGATGACAGGCCTGGTCTGGGTGTGGATGCCCAGCATTCGGGCAAGCCTGGGGTCCAGCTTGAACTGTGGGGGCTGCAGAAGAGACCACCACCCGTCACACGCACTGGCTGATGAGGCTGACTGTGGCTTAACAGCTAAAAGGCATAAGGAAAACCTATTCCCCATCTACGGAAGCTTTGAGCACCAATCCAATAAATCGGTACTGTGGCGACATCTAGTGTTGGTTAAGAACTATGACAGACCACTGTGGGAAGGGAAGAGGCTGGGAAAAAAAACAAATAAATAAATAAAAAAGCCCTCCACCTGCAGGGTAAATGCAGTATTAAGTAAATATTATATATACACACACTTAAAAAGAAAATATATAATTCTAAATACACACTGCACCAACTGCTCTACTTTGACTGAGGGCTGCATTAGGTTTGTGCATTGAGGTCCTGTTCCCAGAAGCCACCCAAGCGAAGTGAAAGGCACAAGTTGGTGCTGGCGTTATGCGGCAGGGGTACCTGGTAGTCGAGCATCAGGAGGACGGTACAGCGCACGCCCACGTCCCCGGGCCTCTTCACCTGGAAGCCGTCAGTCTCCTGCGTCGTGGGCGTCCTGTGCCACTGGTGACAGCGAGGGGGCGTTACTTTGCTAAGGAATGGCTGCTTTTAAAATGGGCATGTAGACTGCAAGACCTGCTGGCGTGACGGCTTACCTCCACCAAGTGATTGTCAGGACCATAAAGATCTTTATCTAGCTCGATCACTAAAGACTTAAAGAAAGATGAGAACTTCCTCTTCTGCTTGGTGGCCTCATATTTGGATACAGCAGTCTGAAACAGATGGTTTTACATGTAGGAATGAAATTTCAGCCAGCCAAGAATTGATAAACAATCCAAGCAACTCTACTCAGCATTTTTATAGCAGCAGTATAAATATGTCCCCCGTGACCATAAAGTACACATGACTTGCTTGAACATGTAAGAGAAAGGCAATTTTGATTCCACTTCTCCCATTGAGTGACTACTGCCCTCAAGACAGGACTAGTACATAAGGGAAAAGAATGTTCAGTAAGTTAAAATACAGAAATGTTCTATGATTTTTCTCTGACTAGGACAGCTGGTGGCAGCTGACCCTTCAGGAGCCTGCTTGAATTTTCTAAAAGACTTGATTACAAAACAGCCAGGTAACAAGTGGCACAAACTGTTTGGCATGATCATCGCTAAACAGCTAGAAAAAGTGATTAACTAGCATGCATTACAGGTTTCTTTTTGGCTTAGAACGAGACAGACATACACTGCCAAAAGATGAGGGGTTATTTTGATTGGAATAAAAAGATTGAAAAAATATTTAACATGGCCTTGTTTATATGGAAGATTAAATGTCACCACCACTTCGATATATGCAAAAATACAAAGCAAAACAATCATGTCTGCAATTTGGTTTTAAATGTGATGTGATTAATGCATACTTCATAGACAACAGAGCAAATGGGCCTTGCCTTTCAAAACACCATGTTTTACTAGACATTTATAATTTCTCACAAGCAGTTTTACAAAATATTGTCACCTATATAAATTGTCCATGGATTCAGATTCTAGACACTACTGCTAGGATCCCAGTATCAGAGCTGTAGCGCTGCTGCCTTCACCCTCTCGTTTCTGACACTATTCAGCTACACACTTTGCTCTTCCAACCACCTACGCCTTTCCTTTCACACCCGACACACCAGTATCTATCCTGACAGCAATTTGAATTCTGCTTTTTAAATGGCTGGTGGGCTTGAGTTGTTTCTCCTGACAATGGTTTTCAACCTTGCATTGAATAGTGTGTTAGAATTATGAGAATTATAGAATTATGGATTTCTTTAAAAGTAACTTGCATTACATATTGGGGGTGGTTTATGAAGAGACAAATTCGGCACAAGTTTTATTATGCAAAAGTGACAGTTGTATAATAAAGTAACAGCTGAGAATTGTAACTGTTAATAAACCGATCAAACAATTAGACATGCACAAGTACAGAAGAAAGGTGTGCATGGACTGCAGTTTCCTCTTCTCTGGCATCACCTTTACAGACACGCTGGCAGGATGGTAATGCAACATCTTACTAGAGCCACACCTTCACTGCAATCACAGTACTGAACTGAGAACAAACAGTAGCGGTAGCTTGATGTGAACACATAGTTGTAATGTTTTTTTATGCCTTGAAGACATGGAAGAGTGTCACAATTTAAAAGGTGGTTGCCTATGAAATTCCAATGCAGGGGGGAACTCCCCCGCCCAAAAACACCCTGCAGGGCTCAACCTCAGAACCGGCTGGACGATCCATAAATATCAAATGTCAAGGCCCACACACCCACCACGGAAACCCACAGAACCCGACATGCAGAGAAGCCATTCGGCAAAACGCCAAAACACCCCTAGAGAGAGATGATCATTGAAACTGCCATCATTAGGATCCCATAAGCTTACATCTTCAAGCAGACGGCCTTCCACTCGAAGTTCCCATGATGCCACGGTGCCCTCGCCGTCCTCTGCGTCTGGCTTGGCAGGGTTGAATGTGTTGGAGATAAAAATGCGAAGCTTTCTCTTTTGCTGGGTAACACACACACACACACACGCAATATTTTTGCCATTACGATCAACCTCAAGCTCGAGTCATTTTACTTGAACCAGTGCTGACCCATACACATGACAGTTGCACAGCATGGACAGAAATACTACATGTGATTACGTTTAACAATGTCTTGTGCTACACAAATGCACACAGGTCAACCCTTGATGCAGCATGATTAAAGATGGGTTATACATTCCCATTATTTGGTTGGATCGAGAGAATGCTGAGATTTGTCAGAACACTTGTCTGGAACATCACAGACTTGTCAGGGTACTCAAGCCCCTCTTGCCTTCTCAAAACAAAAGGCTCGTTAGTTCATGTGGAGCCTTGTGCAGCATCATGAAGACCAATAGTGCAACAATGATTAACAAATGATACATTGTAAAGCCCCAATTAATACAGATTTCACAAGAAGCAGATGTACTGGTGCATGCTAAAGAATCCTAGAATATAAACTACAGTCTCCTCGCTAGGATGACCTGTGCTTCTGGATATCTTCTGTCAAGTGAAGCAATGGGATGTTAAACAAAAAAACTCATGTTTACCTTGATGGGTCTTTTTAGTGCCTCCTGAATGTCGAGCCTCTTGCGCATAATGGTCTGATCCAGCTTTCTCTCAAAGGCCAGTAGATCCATGTAAGCCTGAGACTCAGGGACAAGCTCCCGGATCTGCAACAAAGGGGCAGTCAGTGAGGTTTCATGGAAACGGCCAAAACAGACATGTTCTGGGTTACAAGTACAGGAAAAACAGTCTCACATTGGGAATAACTGGACTGTGCAGTAACACTCCATAAAGAGCACTGTATAAGCACTGTTTTGGAAACAGTGTTACTGTTCAAGACTACTTACTCTCTGAGGTAGGATTTTATCTGCCATCTTTTTCTTCTTAGCACTACACAAAAGGTGATAAAAATATTTTAAAGGGCTGCGAAAATGTATTAGTTTACACTGTGATCAACATCCTGCAGTCAGAAAAGTGACTAGATACCAGATACAGAAAAACAATTAAAATTTCAAGGACAAATTCTTCAGTAAGCATTTCTAGACACTTACTGTTGGGTACGATTCTGCTGTTGGACCTGCTGGATCTGGGTTGGAGCGGGCCTCTTGCGGGATGGATCCATGACCGGCATGCCAGGGCGAGACACTGGGCTGGCCCCGAAGCCTGGAGGCCCCATGGATGGGCCCTGAGGGGTCATACGATTGGCTGGAGGCATTCCTGGCCTCTGCAATGATAGGAAAATGCAGTAGGTCAACTACGATGAGCCAGCGATCTTTAATTTTGTGTGCTGCTACTCTCAATTAACCTTGGGTCAGCTTTCATTTTCTTAAGCCAGGGACAAAGTGAGTCATTTTGAAGTGCAGAGAACCAACAAGCCATTTTAATTTCCATAGTCACCTTAGGCAAAAGAAAACTCTTGTATTACTAGGTGTACTGTGAGTATTTCATTTAAAAATATGAAGCACTCTATGGCTTCATATTTAAATCAAGCTTCTCTATTAATGTATATTAAGTCATTCAGAAGTATTATATTCAAAGCATCACAAATTTCAGAAAAAACACATTTATAGGATCCAAGGAGGGGGGAGAAGAAAAAAAAAGGGATTGGTGTACTTCAAATGTACAATCAGGCAATTTTCTGCATGGAAAATATTTAGCCTACTGAAATTAAAGCTGTACTGAGTAATAGATCTTTTCCCCTGGTATGAAGTATGATGCGCATAAATCAAATCATGACCATACATGAGAAAGCTGTTTTTTTAAATAATGTTTTTTCCTTTCAGCAAAAAGACAAGACTAACAAGAGAAACCAGAATGTAGCTATTCTGCATTCAGGTGACATGGACCCTGAAACATTGCAGCAGAACTCATGTCCACCGGATTGGAGGCTAGAAGACGAATGGAAACCTGACAGGAAGGTTAAGCAACTAATACAGCCATTGGCCACCAGAGGAAAATAGCACTTGGGTCTGGGTACAACTCAAGTCAAGGTCAGATGATTTAATCAGCAAGAGAACCCTGAGGTGAAGGATTTTTCAGAGGCAAACAAGAATGTGTAGATACAAGTTGCAGTGCAAAAAGATCATGGCTGTTCTGTTCCACTTTCTCTAACTTGATTTATATTGAAATGTAGGCTAATGATTTAGTCTTCACTGCATCTGTAACTAAAGACATGAACACAGACCAGACCTTCTTAAAATCACCAGTATTAACCAGTTTAATGCAAACAGTAATCGTGGCAAGGTGACTGATAAGTGAATGTAAAGGCAAAGTGCATGACAATTTTTTCACACTATAAAACACTATACGGGGGCCAATTCACAATTGAATCTCACAATTCACAAAGAATTACTTGCATACTCACCAAGCCATGTGCCAGGAAATCGAACAAACGACTTCGTGTTTCAGACTGCATGAGTGCACCCGCGCAACAACCCTGCACGAACGTGCACGCTTAAACTCAATCCATACAGCACCCACCCGTCTGCCTCTCCCACTCACGCGTACAAGCACTGGATCTCTTGTCCCGGGGAGGCAGAGAGGGCCAGCATGCACCCAGCTGCACCTCCAACCTTCTGATAGCCAAGTAACTCGTGCGTGTGATGAGCCCGCAAACTGCAGATGGCACATCTCACTCACAGGTGTACGGCCAACCTGTGCGGGTGCCGCTTTGAGGTCGGCATTTGTGCCCATCACACCACAATGTTACCATTTTGTGCAGAGCTAAATCTTTTCCATACTTTTGTTTCTGCTCTAGAATGGGCGTGCTGTTAGATTTCCATTTTCTTTTCAGTGAAATTCTATTGGTCTGAAGTTTGTCCAAAAAATGTATTTATATTTATATATAAACCCACTGGACCTCAAGCCTCTTTTCATAACATCTGCCTTCAACCTTGGGAACCAGGCTGAACAATTGCATGTTCTAATTGAGCACGAATCTGCATTGAACAAGTTGATGCACAGGCACGACTGCTCTGGAAGCCGTCAAGGCCACAAGAAGAAAGAGCAGAACATTCCTTTAAAGGAAAGCACGTCCCTGACAGATGAGGTGTGGAAGGCATGTCTGAGAAACGGTGACCAATTTCCTTTCATACAACACTCCTAACAGAACTCATTCTGAGTAATTACACTATCCAGTTGATCAGCTATAGAGGTTACTTATTCGCGCTGATTTTTCCCCACATTACCTGCTCACTTTTTGTAAATAAATACGGCAAGACAATACCCGTGGGGTTGCTGAAATCATACAATTTCTATATGGATTAACGCCTGCGCGTTCTGCTTGGCTTCTTTTATGGTAGCATAGATGCACTAATTTCCCCCAGGTATCACTGACTGCTTGCCATCTTCTTCGTTCGTTCCCCTATATGTTTGTTACTACCGTCATAGTAATAAATATGCAAGTCGATATGGATAAGAGCGTCTGCCAAATGCTGTAAATGTCAGTTACTTTGTATAAACATACCGCTTTAGCGAGCTAGGAGTAAAAGTTAATCTTCTTGCATGGTAAAATAATTCATATCTTTTGGTTAGGTTAGGTGCCGAAACCGTGGAGCATTGTATACAGGGATAATGAAACTAGCGGTGGCTAACGTGGATTTTCTGGCCTATTTTCTAACGTGCACATTTTTCTGGCTGGACATAGCTACCCAGTAATCCAAGCAACACGGTGTTCATTGCAAAGGCGACAGGTCGTCGGTTACTCATTTTAGGAGAAGTCCTAAGCTTGCGAGCTAGCTAAACAACCTATCGTCTGTTATGCAGTAACATGGGTTATATCCGAAATTCTGGTACACTGGTTATAAACATTTTATTTTTCATGTGACGGGCGGGGATAGAAACTAGCTAGCTAGATAGGCATTATCTAGTGATCTAGGTTAGCTACGACGTCTTTACTTGACTCATGACTCAATTAGCTAGCTAAGTTGGTTGAGAGCTAACTCTAGCTAGCTGTTAATTAGATAAAGTTATTATCCAACTACCTGACGTTAGCTAGCTATCACGCTAAGGGACTTCCAACGACTGCCCATTTTGCACAGGATAGATGTGAACTTACTAGGTAAACGTTCGAAAATATACCTAAATTAAGTACAGATCAGAATCTGACAAAAGCACTGCTAGTAGCATTGCTCCTTTAGCCCAACGTTTGTTCTTAATGTTTGCTCAAAGCAGGCCACGCAAAAATAATAAAAAAAAGTAGCTAGCTAATTAGTTATCGTGGAAACTACCTAGCTAACAAACTAAGGTTAATGAGAAAATTCAGAAGAGTTCAGAGAGCATGTCGCCGTGCACCGTAAAGCGCTTAAGCGGGTTTTAGCTAGAAATTGTATCTAGCTACTGAGTTTTTGTTTGCAATTAAGCATCAAAGTAACCCGCTAAAATCAGTACCTAGCTAGATTAGCTAACTTAACTTTAATATCTGAAAACAGAACTAAGATAGCTAGCGTTAGCTAGTTAGTATTTCGATCAACAACACAGCTGCATGGTTTCTCCATTCTGAATGTCACATTTCACTTTGCTCTCGATACTAGGGTTCGGTTAATGTATTTAAGTAGACAGGCGCAGACAATTCTAGAGGAAGAAAGTGGGCAGAACAGCTTTGCTGGATAACATGATTGCTAACGCTAGCTAGCTTGTTGGAGTTGCATCCCATTATGACCCGCCTATCCTTTGTTCTCGGTCTTACCGGGTATCCAGGCCCTGGCATCGGGGATCGGTACATGTGATTCTGGGCGCCCGATGGTCCCAGCCTTCCTGAAGGAGTTCCTGGTCCCATACCTGGCCCCCCACCCGGTACCGGTGGTCCCGGTCCCATTCCGCCTCCTCCGCCGCCACCTGCACCCCCAGATGCCGCTTGCTGAAAACCTCCACGCGCCGCCATCTTCTACTGAATCACAAACCACCGGCTAAAGAATCCACCTATAGCGTGCCGACCTTTGTCACATGACTGGGGATCGACGGTCGCCAGTGTAACGAGGTATGAAATGCGTAGATTTTCCGTGTACACATGATTTTAATAGTTTTCATAGCGAGCCAGACTAAAGGGAAGAAAATACAGACATAATTCATAATCCGTCTAGAATGCTGAGAAAGTTAAATGCTAGGAAACTGTCCCCACAGGGCTACATTCTAAACTCGATGCTTGCCTTTTTCAGATTACATCATATAAAACAGCATTTGCGAGTAATCGTTCAACGAGCATTTAAAAATAGGTTATTGACGAGTAATGTGCCATGTTAATGTATATAATATCCACAAGAGGTCATCATTGCCTACACCTTAATAGCCTTTTCAGTCAGACCACCTAACCTAAAATCACGAAAAACACAATCCTCACAATACTTAAAAAGGAAAATATTTATCCACAGCAACTGATTAAACTTTGGTACATTATAATAGTAACAATACACAGGAATTATATTCAATATGAAAATATTTTAATCTGTACCCTAATATGTTTATAATATATTAATACAAAGTAAACTGGAAAAGACAGTATTAGTAACCCTTTTTGACCAAATAGGAGCTAGTGATGATAATTACTGCTAATCACTTCTGTACATAAGGAGAAGGGATAGAAATGTCACTGTCTTAATATGTATTTGTGTGCTGGCTGTGTTGATCCCAGTTCCAATTACATGGTTTGAGTAAAAAAAAATAAAAAAATAAAAATAAATAAATAAATAAAACCATCATGGATCACTAAAGGCATGAAGAATTAGAGACACTGACCATAGCACATGCTTAGGGGAAGAGTAGACATGTGGAGGATGCTGTTGTGCTGTTGTATGGATTCCCTAAATTAATAGCAGTGAAGATTGGTGGAATGGCGTAAGGGCTGTTATAAATAATGATTAAGCCAATGGTCAATTCATTTCTCCTATTCCAGGTAATGGTGTGGGGGAACTGAGGTTTGAAACAGGACAAACAGTGAAAAGGATCTGGGTGGCTTAGCAGAAAGAGAGCTATTACTGTAAACATTTACATATTGGGCAGTACAGCATTCCTTCAACAGATGTTTCATCAGTGTTAGTTACTGGCAAAGACCAAGTGCATTTAAAGACTTGGGGTCTCCTTTCATTTATGAACCACATGAGGTTCCAGAATCACAGACTGTGTTTAATGTTACTGGAAATTGTTGACCCCCCCCCCCCACCATGAAGATTTTTCTTCAAGCTGTGTCTATGTTCAAGGCTGACCTGACGTGGTTAGTAGAATTTACTAAGCATGAGAGAACAGAGATATCTCTGCCTAGCACCATCCTAAACACATACGCTCACACCCACTTCTTTTGTCTGTGTGTTTTGAGCGGACTGTACAGCCTGGCTGTTAAGAGCTGAACGTGAGGGCTGGGGTAGCTAAGGGTTCGGGAACTCAGAGCCAGCTATTATCACCCAGACATGTGTAACGACATGGTCATCATCATGCTCACTCTTACAGACTTTTATTATAGCATTAACTTCTTTACTCATTAGAGGGGTTGCCATTCTGAAATCAATTCTATCTATTGAAGAAATAAGACTTGCTGACACTGATGATAGCTGTCCTTTAACAGTAAAGATCTAATATTTTAAATATCAAAGAAACTATGCATGACATCTATTAACTACATCTATATTTATGTTAATTGTGTTAATATTCACAGATTTGTTCATACATAATATATTACTTTCATATAAAGTTTCATTACAGAAAGCTGCAGAAATTCCTTTGCTTTGGGTTAATTGGTTATTAACAGAGGTTGCATTTAACATGTTTAAAGATTTAAACACTGGGGCACTCTCCATCTGTGGAGATAAATTCCATTAAGTAGTTCTTTGACTTCTTAGTAAAGAATAATAGCTTTACGTTTTTTGACAATCACATTTTTGGACTGCTAATATTTATTTATCTTTGATGTTCTGATTGCTGTCAGTTTTACATCCATGGGTGATCATGTGATATGGCTTAATAGTTACAAAACCCCTCAACCTTGGATTTTTGGATTTCACATGCTCCCAAACCTCCACAAAGTTGTACCTATCCTCCATTTGTCATCTATAAAAATAGATACCAAAATCTTTTGTTTCTGGTCTTGCTTGAAAAGAAAACAGGAAGAAGGTGGAGAGAAGGAAGGTAGAATAGGATGAGGCAAGCCTCCAGCACCTTCTTGTCCAGTGATCGACTTAGAAAAATAGCTTGCAAAAAATGTCTTGTTGCTTTTACTAGTACCTACACACATTCTGTCAATACATTTTCAGCACACAATTTGAGTGGCCTTATATAACAGTTTTGAATATTTGAGCAGTTCAACCATGGCAGCTGTATAGCCAATGGTTAAAGCTTCATGTAGTGCACAAATGACAAAGAGTTATATCCAGTCAGAACAACGTTTTTCCACTTCTTTTGTTTCACTGCTTTGCTGACATAGATGGCAGCTGTAATGGAAAGCAAATAAAGGCACAATATCAGAAACTAGAAACTTCTCTTGCTCTTCTTCCTCTGAATGACACCTTTATATGGCAGCTCTCCAGTTTGAGCCTCTGAATTATTCTTACTGGGATTACAGCATCAATGGAAACCATATTGCTAGACATGCTTATTATTTACAGCTAATGAACAAATTTCTAAGATATTTTAAAGTGTTACTCACAGATCCTGGTAGACTATCTTCTAGGTTTCAGGGAGCATACAGTAAAAGAATGGACAGATATCATTTCTTAAATATGACATTTAGAATATTACACAATGAGCCTAACTTGCTCAAAGCCAATATAACAGTTAACAGCAAGCACAATACATGGTCAGGACACCAGCACTGACAATGATATTTCAATATCAAAATATCAAAATCTTCAAAATGAGTTTACTGGCTCTCAAGTAGTTCATTATGAGTAAATGAGTTGAAGTCATGTTTGTATAAATCTTAATAAAATAGCTTTGCTAAGGTTAAGGTTAAAAAAATGCAAAAAGGGTGTTAGAACCAGATAAAGTATGTATTTTCAAACCTGATGTCGCTCAAGGTTTCTAGTTCTTTCAAAGTCCAAAAAGGACCATTTCCACATCTTCTGTAAAATTGCACATTAGCAGAATAATAGCTACTTTAGTGTTTGTAAATTGAAAATTTGCATTCTTCTTCATGAGATAAAAATTATGTAGACTCTAACTGCAAATTTGGGCAGAACCTCCTAAATGCCTACTGCCAAGGTAGAGTATTGACTTTAGGGAATTCCATCCCTGGGGTTGAGATTCAATAGGGTTTATTATACCAGGATGCCTTGTGAGAAAAAATTCTTTGGTGTAATATACAGAATATAAATAGAATAAAATGTCAGTCTTCATTTTTTCAAACAATTCTTGGCTTCATTTATTGCCTCATCACAAAACTCATTTCTTCTTCCTGTCTAAAATCATTCATGGTGTTGACAAACCCATGAGGTGCAATAAAGAGGTGTTGCCAATTCCCTATGAACTGTCTAAATATATGCAAATGAAATCTCTTTGATTGGCTCCTTTAAAAAAAAAAGTATTAATCCTCTTAATGAGTGGATTGCTGTGTTGTGCCCTAAGGAATGCCCTGTAAGCCTTATCGATGATAAACTTCAGGATGTGCTAATTGCTCTTCAAAAGCTGACGGGAAATAAAGAATAGATCAAACTGATCTATGAACAGTAAAGGGTGATGTCCTTGAATAGGTTAATAAGGTAAAAAAAATCTATTACATTTTTATTTTTCCAAGGACTGTGAAAAATGGTCACCAAGCATTCCTAAAAAGGTTTTAGGGTTATAATAATCAAAATTGGTTAACAAAATGGAAGACATTTGCATCATCAGTGGTTTCTAAAAGTACTTTGCAGACTAGGGGACGACAGCAATAAAGCAATTATGCCAATAATATTTAAAAAACGTTATGGCACAGTGATATCTTACCTCCATAGCCATGATAATGCAGGCCCTTATAGTTACTTAAAGATGTTAAATCAAGTGATCAGATTTTAATGTCCATTGCATTTCATCATTGAATATGAATCTTTTATCACACTGGCCAACAGTCTCTATATCTTGTGTAGAACACAAAAAAACAATAGCTTCTCACAGCTCCTGACAAGACCATCATGTCACCCAAAATTAAGACATGGTCCAGGTTAAGAAGCCCATTGAAATCAGATGACTAGGATGAGCTGAAAGGCAGTCTGGCTCAAAACACTGACACATCAAGGCAGGAACACTGTGACAGATGTAATTAACGTCACACACACAAGAAGACAAGGCATCTATCATGCTGTAGAACGTCCGTTCAAAGTGCAACCAAGGTTAGTCCCAAAGGCAACACTGTTCCCCGTGAGTGAGCAGGATCATCAAAGATGCCATGAGCCCTGGGGGGCCGGGCCGCCACGCTTGTTGGCAGCTCTCCCTTGGTTGCCCACTGGCGCCATGCTCAGTACAGCATGCATTCAGAAGAAAATGCCAGCCGGAAATAACAAAGCCATCACTCATTCCGAACACCACTATTTTACATGATTAACCCATGTCCGATGGCATGGCTCACGCCGCATGGTGACTGCAAATCACTGGCTGACTCCAGATAATGTGATTATGCCCTGCTTTGGGGACTGACATTTTTCCTCCTCTGGCCTTCAAATGTCATGATTGCAATTTCAATCTAGTGGCTTCAAGTATACATGCAGTCAGTGCCAGTTGCATGATATCATCTTGATGGGTCCACCTTGTAGAACATTTCCAATCTGTCCTAAAGACGTTTTTTAGGCCATGCCACTGCTACATTTAGTGGCTTGAACCTAAGACCTAATTGGACCTGCTGCCAGTGCTGCCAACACTGCCAGTGACTCAGTGGACTGCCGTATGTAGCGACCTGCTGCCAGTGTGTTCGTGCCTGACTGTATAAGCTGTCCATCCATCTTGTTCTTGTCTCACATTGTGTTCCACCTCCCTCTGTTTCTGTCACACCGACATGCATGCTTGCAAACTTTCTCTCTCCCACTATAAAAAAACCCATTTGACATCAAGTATGAAGAGCAATTGTCTAAAATTATCAATGATATTTATTATATCTTCATAGATAAATAGAACAGCCTATTATCTGGAAAGATGGTAACCGGACTATCAGGCAATATGTATACATTTGTAGTAGAAAAACAAAAATGTCAGATTAATAGAGTAATAATGATTCTGATAATAATGATCATAGTACTCCCAGCAGGACTATTATTCTGCCTTTCTTTTACACCTTTTACATATTGGTGGTCTTGTGCTTTGATATGACATTTGCAACAGTAACATTTATGGAAAAGAATCATCTCACATAATTCAAATGGATAATTGATTGATAGGCTGTAAACCACACAGATAGCCCAAATGATCATACACTGAGTAAAATAATTAGCAGAGGAGTAATGTGCACACACTCATGTATTCTCTCTCTCTCTCTCTCTCTCTCTCTCTCTCTCACACTCACTCAGACACACACACACAGAGAGAGAGAGAGAGAGAGAGAGAGAGAGAGAGAGAGAGAGAGAGAGAGAGAGAGAGAGAGAAACAGAGAGCTCAGATACGGCATACAAGTGATAAAACCAATCATACACATACAGTGCACACTCACATGCACATACTTTGTAGGGTTAAGGCACCCAATCTCTCTCTCTCTCTCTCTCTCTCTCTCTCTCTCTCTCATACACACACACACACACACACACACACACACACACACACACACACACACACACACACACACACACACACAGAGTTAGAGGGGGCCACATTTCCTCTGATACCTGTATATAATTGAGGCAAACTTGGCAATACTGATTACTAAAAAATAAAACAATAATAATAGTACAAAGATGAAAAAAAAACAAAAACAGAAAACATGCATACAAAGACAAATACAAGCATGCAGTCACCTGATGAGACCTGGATGGTACAACCACACTGCTAAGTGTGTATGGTCAGCTTCCTTCCCCCCTAACAGCCAGCCTCATGTTTCCTGATGATATGCATTGTTTGGGAAGATACATTTTTAAATGAGACACATTGAGACTGGAAGGAACCACAGTCCACCAGTAGTCACGAATGCTGTTACGTGGACAGTGAAATAAGCACTATATTATTCTAACAATCTAGTTAAGCCACTCATTTTAAGACAGTGTAGAGCCATTGCTATATACAGAAAGGCATGGGGCTCTGCCCACAAGATGCCTTTTGATTAGATGTCAGTTCAAGTTGTGTTACATAACATATTTTGGGGTGGAGTGTGAGAAGTCTCCACATTTCCAAAGCATCTTTAAGGAGTTTTCTTTTGAGGCAGTGTTCCAAATTCCTTTTATTGTTCATGAAATGTTTAAAGTTCATGTATGGTTGTGGAATGGTATTTGTCAAACTAAACTTGAGGTGACATTTCGCTGTTTTTCCCAATACTGGTATTGTTTTGGTTCCCGATGTTCTGTTCATCAAGTGATATGGTGGTTTCCCCCACATTAAAACATCCAGATGAAAACAAATTCCATGGCCTCCAGGTCGGGCTGGTGTTTGCGCACGGATGCCGTCGACTTTGGTTGTACATCGCAAGCGGAGCCCACCTCCCCCCTGCCCTCCCCACCAGCTCCTCTTCTAAATGACTCAGCAGGTAAAGTCCTCAAAGTTCCCCTGCCCTGGATGGTGAGGTAGAATGTTGGCAGGATATGTAGTGGGCGTGCGAAGGTTTTCACAGGGAGCCTGAAGACAGAGAGGAGAAGACAGAGTGGGGCAGAAAGACAAAAAAGAAAGATACAACAAAGAAGATGGTTCGAGAATGTGGTTCAAATTTAAAGGTATTAAAACTTGGGGAGAATGGAAATGTTAACCAAAGCAAATGGGGGGTGGTTGAGATGGGGGGATAAAAACAATTGATACGGATGAAGTTGGAGTGAAGAGAAAGGAAGAAGAGAAAGGAGGAAGAAAAGAGGAGAAAATTACAGACTACTCCAGCCCCTTCCAGCTCCAATTAAAGCTCAAACTAGCCTCAGTTAGACCGTGAAATCATAAGCCACTCAAAAGTCAAACATCTAAGAGTTCAACAGTTCACTTTCTAGCTCTCTCCCATCACCTCACACTCTTTCTCCTGGTACCCCAATTTACATCCTTACCCACACATTCTCTCTTACACTCTCTTCCCCACATCCATACATATATATATGCACTGCCAACTTTATTAGAAACACCTACTCTGCACTTACACTCACTGACCACTTTATTGGGTACACATATATGTGCACAATTTAGATGGAAAGGTTCTTGCTACGCATGTGGTCTACATCTGTTACCATGTTTATCTACCCTCTATCTGCACTACTGCTGATGGGATATTTGGGGTGATGGAGCTTTCTCAACACAGCAGTGTCACTGACATTGCACCGGCGTGACAGTGAGTGTCTATACGGTTTTATCATCTGTCATTGTCACTGCTGGGCCAAATATTCAGATACACCATAACCAGCCAACAGAACCAGAGTTGGAGAGTAATTAACACAAGTTGTGCGTGTCAATAGATCAAGCTATGGTCTCTAGTTTAGTGATGCATGGATCCAATATCTGACACTACAACACAGATATAAAAATTATTAAACAAAATTGGTATCCATATGTCTTAGTCATGGCTGATATAAATTGGAACAATTGTACAAACCTTCCAGAGCTATATAATTAAATTACTATTAAATTAATAAATCATTACTGTTCTTTTGTTTTGCTTTTGCATTACTCAGTAGCTTACTTAAGTATAACAATTTTTTGTTTTACACTTAATTTATTTCTTATCTCATGTATTTTTATACTAGAGATCATAATTGGCATGTAATTACAGCCTTATGCTCTTTCACACATTTTACAGATTGATCCCAATCACTTCTATTCACTGAGCTAAAGAAGAAGGAAAAAGAACTGTTTCAGTACTTGGTAGCATGAGTTTATGTTTAGGAATCGGAATCTGCATCAGGAGAGAAAAGGTGGAATTGGTAATGGTCGGAATAATCATATAGGCTATATATGCTGCAGGGGGGCCCAAGGGGCCATTACATTTTATTTTTCATTTAGCATTTCAGAAGATAAGCTAGCAAAGTGTAATTAATGATGTCCATTGAGTTTGACTTAGTAAGTCAAATCTACTTTCATAGATCAATTACATAGATACTGAAATCATAGATGACGTCACAGGAAATTGATTCAGGAACATCATTGGTGAGTTTCGCTTTCTCCATTTTATGCAAACTAAAAAGCATCGGAAAACAGCAACTGCCGTTTTCAGCATTCGTTTGCCTGCTTATACATGTTCATCAGAAATGAATGTAGGGATACTATTTCATTGCCCTATTCATTGTGTGGGCATTGTTTTTATATTGCTTATATAAAATTTTCATCTTAAAGGGACTCCACATTTTTCATAGCCAAGGTCCACAAAATGGCTTAATCTAGTCTGGATCGGTGCATCAGGGCATTGTCATAAAGTGGTTGGTGAAAAAGAACAAAACAAAAAAAACACACCGCATGTGTCTATATGAGTGCACAGCCACCAGAGTTGTGTCTATAAGTTTTTATTTGATAATTTTTGTTTCTATGTTTTTCCCCATTTTTTTAAGTGTCACAAAAGTAAATATATCTACTTTTTCAGTTTCAGCCAAAAAATATTTCAATGTAATTTTTATACATTTTTACTATTATAACTAATTTAATTAAATTTAATTTCATGTTGCAATCCAAATTACACTTCTTTTGTTTTTTCTTAAGCAGTTTTTGTTTCCATTTTTGTTGACTATGTTTTAGTTTATTTTTAACGTTGTCCAAGATCAAAACATTGTTTTACAAAACATCATTACATTTAAGATGCAGCATTGATGTTTGCTTTCTGTAATAATAATACAAATCATTCAGTGCACAAACATTTTCTTTTGTCAGTGGGCAGATTTGTTGTGAAAAAGTAATAAAAATTTTTTTTCCATCAAAACTGTTTTTTTTTAAACTCTACTGCAGACTAAGATTTTTGCCTAAACTGTATTGGACATTTCGAGTTATTTGTGCTATGTTTCTGCACAGGAGAAATGAATCAGAAAAACAAGCACACACAAAGAAATTAAACCAAAACAACCACAACTAAAAGCAGGACATGATCAATGTTAAAAATAACAATCATAGCTAAAATAATATTTCATTGTAATACAAAATAAATGTGAATCATGTGTGCTGAATTACACTAAAATACTAAATATGATGACCTTCTGGTAGGCACCCAGCTCCCCCTCCCACCACCTAATCTCTTTCTACTCCTCTCTCAATCACTCCCATCCATTCTACCCCCCCCCCCCCCCCTTCATTTTAATATTAGTTTTATGCCTCAGCATTCCCGTCAGCGCGGCTGCTGATCTGAGAGCAACTGACGTGGCGCTTCACGTCGTCCAGGCTCAGCACGGTGCCGCGGTCGTTACTGTTGCTCCGCTTGTGGCTCGACTTCATGCGGCGGCACAGTTTGTACTTGATCACCTGCGGAAGAGAACAGAGAGCACACGGGGGGGGGGTACTTTCACATGTGTCAGAGTCACTACTGACGATTTGCTGCAACCCAAAAATAGTCACAATGGTCACGTGATCAGAAGCCGGCTAATGATAAAAGGCGGGAGGATAGCTAACGCGAATGTGAACAGATGGAATGTAGATTCTAACTGCACCTACCAGGTGTTTTGAACAAAGTGTGTGGTGAGTGGATCTTGACAACGAGTAGCTCTTTACATAGTTATGTATACCTTTTAAAACTAATTTTATGGGAAAAACGCCATCATGGCTCATAAACAAACCATAGTACAAAAGGGAGTACGAAAGCCATCCAGATGTTTTAGGGATCTCCACTGCAAGTCAGCGAATTCACTGACACTATCAAAAAAACCCCAGGCAATTTGCTCCTCTTATTCAGAGCAAACAGCACTTCCTGCAAAGCCATGTTTATTCATGTCTCAAAGATGTGCCAGGCCTGGCACGTAGAATGGTAGAACGGTACTGCCTTATTTGTATGCATCCTGGTGCCTTTGCTTGGTCAGCATATGGAGCTTGGTGACACTGGGTTCACATAACAACAAAGTGTGAACTTCATTTAGAAGTCGTAAACCAATGATGGAGTACATTTAAACAACACAACCTAGGCAGGGAAATTAGTGTGCAGTCTAAAAACACCCAACAAGATCCCTTCACCTTTTCTCCATAAAACTTTTTTAATGATAAATGTGTGACATATAATGTTACAATCTGAATGCATCTTAAACGGGATGACCCTGAAGAACAACAGTAATGCTCGCTCAAGGATTATTTTGCTTATGTATGCTTTTGCGAGCTGCACTCTGTCATGAGCTAGGTGCAGCGTGGAGCATTGTGACGAGTCAGCCATGTTTCTGCGATTGTACCACAATGGGGATGGAAGACCCGTTATCAATCACACTGCTGCTAAGATTCCCCATGTCCGTCCTATCACAGCAAACAAAAAATGGCTCACCAGCTATTTTTACTTTATTACCTCAGATGTACCCCTGCCCCATCATCCACCGTGTCATACCCTGATTATTGTTGACAGCAGTGGAAGGCTTTTAACGCTTGGGCCTGAGTGTGTTTGGGGACAGGCTGACAGCCTCTGAAATATGTGTGCAGCTTGGCTTTATGAGAAATGAGGCCTAATCAATCATCTTTTACATTGGCCAGGAAAACAATATCCTGTTATGCCTTACCAGACTGTGGGCCGAATAAGTTGCTAATGACTACATGAGTGTGTGTGTGCCTCTGTGTGCATGTGTGTGAGAGAGAGAGAGAGAGAGAGAGAGAGAGAGGAGGTGTGGGGACCACTAAGGTAAAAGGCCAACAGCTTAGCTTAATACAAATAATACTGCATGTAAAGTCAGCGTTGCTTCATCTTTTCTGTTTGATTTGAATGTTGTTTGAACTATCTATTAGCATCATAGCATTGGCTATGGAATCGACTCTTCATCTCGTTATAATGCATTCAAAGGAACCCATTATTTATACGATCAAAATAGCCCACTTCCTGCAATCAAAAGGTCATTTTATCTTGTTTATATATGAGACATTAAATAATCGCCAAAGTATGGACAATTTACATTGTTATTAGGCCTTTGGAAATACATAATTTATCTCCATTGTGACTGTGTAACCAATAACTTCATGTTGCCTTTCAAGGTGCTTCCAGAGGAAGGAACATATGCTTGAGAGTAGCCATTCAGAACAATCATAGTTAATTATGGGAGGCACCAGTGACCAATGATGTAAGCCATTGGAAGTCTTCCCTCAAGCCAAATGCATTAACTATACCATCTACTCACCATGCACAACTCAAGACAGAATCCATGTGATTGTGTCTTCAGGCAACATAAAATAAATGCACCAACAGCATACTAGTAACATTAGCATGCTAGATTGTTCAAATGGTGTGCTACTGTATATGACCCAAGCTAAATCTCTAAAGACCTCTGAGCTCTAATTGGCATTAGCTGCAATGTTTCTAGATGGCAGTATAAATGGACGTTCTTACCTCATAAAGATAGTCAAAGAGTTCCAAAATAGTCAGAATACTAGCTCCAATGAAAAGACCCATTTGACCACCAATATCACCTGGAGGAGGAACAACACATACTGCCCTTATGACCACAAATGCTGGTTTCCTATTTTATCATACATTATCTATAAGTGTGAAGTTACATGCAATATTATCAGAAATGGGAACAAATTACTTACCCAGTAATCCAGCCAGCTCATAGGCCTTTTTCTGTTCAATAGTCTCATAGTTCAAAGCCTCAAAGAAGATGTCCAAAACCAAGATATTATCCCTGTCCAAAGGCCGACAAACATTGAGATCAAGCAGGTTTCATCCATTTGTTTTATAATAGTGTTACCTCAATCACCACGTTTTGTGTGCTGTCAATAGGCATCACCCAAGAAAACTCAGCCAATAACAGAGCATTGCTTTCCAGAACCTGCACCAGCTTGAGCAGAAAGTTGAATCTAGCAAAACATCTTGGCCCAAGCCACAGGCTCGCCATAGTTCTGCCTTAGTGACCGATTAGAAAACAGTGAACAGTGAACCCTTGACCCCACTGTAGACACTGATGTGTACAGATGGAAATTATTTTACAACCTGAAGGGCGAGAAGTTTTTTTTCTTGGTCCTTTGGCTTTTACTGTAGACAAAAGCATACAGACGCATATGGAGTGTGGTGCTTCATTCTTATGTAATTGGAATGCGATTTAATTAAGTAGAAATCTTCCATTAACCAACTTGTTAACTTTGTTTAAATAAGGCACCATCAAATTCAAGGTGTGTGGTGGAAATGTCAAATATCACATGCTTTTCTCAAGCACTGTAAGTCTTTTTTTTGCTACAGTTTGCTATTTGCAAAGTGCATTCTTTGTACACTTGGCAATACGATTAAACATAAAACAATTTTTTTGTTGGGGTTCTTGTTGAGGTTGTGTTTTCTGTTATCTTTCAAGGATAACATGAAACACTGGTTCAAGATGTCTTGTATCCTCCATGAAGAAGGGCATGGGTTAGCTTACACATAAGCCTGTAGTGTGGGAGGCCAAAATTAAAAATGAACAGCAATAGCAGTCTGACAAAGACATCTAGACAATGATGTACTTATTGCAGTCTATAACTATGTTTGCGATGGGGTTAATGAAAGACAGTGGTGCACAAAATAGTACACAAACACTGACTGGATAACTAACTGGATAATGGCTTGTGTGATAATAATGTATAGACTGGATTGTTAGTATTGTTAGTGCATCAGGTCTTAGGGAGGCACCTCCACTTGATCTGACCACATGAACAATAGTCTCCCACTTTTGGATTTGCTTCAAATTTGCATATGAGCCAATGAAATAAGAGATGCTCACATCCGATCTGGATTTGCTCAACCTCTTGAAACCGCTTTGACTGCTGTAAAGCTACTAAATGCTACGTTCAGATTCTTTCCCCTTCAAAAGCTAGTGCTACTCTAAGACCAAATGAGGTCTGGTAGACTTTTTGAACTTCGGTTGGATAAATATATGAAAGCTTCATTCGGGCTGGTCTGGTTCACTCTTGCTGTTGACAGGAGCACAAATAGATTGCCTTCTGCATTCGCATTCGTCTCTACTCATACATCCTGGAGGAACTTTAGCGCATCGGTTAACAGCTTCCAGGGCGGGGGAGCAAGACTGCTGGGGGTCATGTCCTTTGGGAAGTTTTATATGCAAGTGCATACAGTCATGTAGTTGTGCACACACACGTACATGCGCGCACACACGCACACACACATAAACATGCACACATAAACAAACACAAAGCAGACTTAGTAGCTTTGATTCTAAGAAGTGGATATTTGTTCAGACTAAAGGGGACTAGGGAATACGCTATACACTCATCCACCCCTTTATTACGAATCCTTAACATGTACCTATACCCTCTGTCCATTTTATTAGCCACATCTCTCTTGTAACTGCATTTTACAGTACTTCTATTACTAGGGCCCATCTGTTGCCATATCTAATTTGTCAGTCACCCTCTTTCCTGCTCAGTTATGAACCATAGGGCAACTACTAACTTCATGTTATTTCAGTTTGCACCATTTCCCACTGAACAGTGAAACTGATATAGTAGTGCTTGTACGAGTGTATCAGACAGAGCAGTGTTATTGTTATCATTGCTGGGTTTCCAAAATATCTAGCCAACAGGGAAAGACTTGGCTAACGTCAGTTGTGAAGCTGAACTGTTCACAAGCAAAATGAAACCGATTAGTGATGGGCGCGACACTCACGCAATGTACTGCTCTGTCTTGTTGAACTTCTTGGCCAGGTATTTGGCAGAGGCCTTGCTGGGAATCTTGACCATGGACAGCTCCTTGTTATAGCGTGTTGTATTGCAGGGCGTTTCGCACACGCACTTGTTGTTGTCCCGCTCCACCAGGAAGTCTGGTGGTGAGAGGAGAGAGAGAGAGAGAGAGAGAGAGAGAGAGAGAGAGAGAGAGAGAGAGAGAGAGAGAGAGAGAGAGAGAGAGAGAGAGAGAGAGAGAGAGAGAGAGAGAGAGAGAGGCATCCTTACAACAGATAGATGACAGAGACAGAGAGGTGCCCTTACAATAGACAGATGACGAGATGAGGGGAAGAGAGAGGTGCTGTTACAATAGATAGATGAGGGAAGGAAAATATTTCAAACCAGGAGAAAAAGGTCTGGGTGGAATGACAGATGAGGAGGGGTGGAGCGGGGGATATATGGTGGAGGAGAAACTGAGAAGAGCTACTGGGGGGGCGGGGGGGGGAGCAGGAAAGGAACAGTCATAAATTGAGTGGCCCCATTGTTGCCTCGGGTCCAGCCATCTGTAAAGAGGAGTGGTCGTACTTGGCGACAGTGAGGTACATGGCAGATTTGTCTCTTTAGTCTAAATGGGCTACATTTTCTCTCTCTCTCTCTGTTTCTCTCACACACACACACACACACACACACACACACACGCACACACACACACATACACACATAAAAATGTGCACAGGCATACACATACAACCATGCTTCTGCTCACCCAAAGCTGGATCTGCACACTCTTTATACTGTTCTGGAGTACAGTATGGAGCATCTCCTAGAAAGAGAGAGAGAGGAGAGACAAGAAAGTAGAAAGAGAAAAAGATCGAAACAATAAGAAAATGAGACAGATGAGAAACATTTTATTACAGCGGTGGCAAAGAAGCACCAACAATAGTGGACCAAAGATTATGAAAACAAGGAAATGAAAAAATCAAGTAGAAAGAAACAGAAGGAAGGCATGAAAACCAAAGACATGCAACTGGAAAGCACGGAGAGAATGCAGTTTTCCGGGCTCAGAAGAAAGCAGGGCAGGAGAGCGAAACAGCTGCTCTCTGTGCTTTAATTAATGCATGTTGCTGTCAATCATGGTGCCCTTATCTGCCTGGAACTTCTCCTTCAAACCTGATCTCATCTTTTAATTGATTTAATTAATTCTTCGCCATATTCCATCCAAATGTACAAGGTCCCTTGCAGAGAGCAAGAAAGAACAAGAAAGAGAGAGAGTGAAAGAGCAAGAATGAGAGAAACCAGGACATCCGAGATGTAGCGGATTACCATCCGCTGTTATTACTCATTATGTTTTGGAAGTCACACAACTGACTAATGAGAAGGTCTTGAGAAGTGATCAGTGAGAGCAGAGTACATGCAGGAACCACAAGCTCAGCAGGGGGCAAACTCCCAGCACCATTAAAAAGCTCAGTTGTGGCTTCAGTGCTGAAGATAAGCCCACTGGTATATATGAGGCCTGGGCTAAAAGGATGCCAACCATGTCTGGCAGTCTCTGGGATGCGGAAGAAGTTGACACCATGCCACACTTGGGAAGCAAAAAGACATCTGCTGCAGACCCCCATGTTTCTACTAAATGGGCCAGCCTATTTGGATTAGACAGTAGACATGATTTCAAGTAAAAGAACCATTAAAGACCCTCCATGAATACTAAATGAAACAGTTCTTAAGATAAAACATCCACCTCAGTTCACACTTTCTCACCAACACACCAACAAAGAGGTATACAGCCTGGTGATGGTATACAGATTGTGGGATTTATTGCCATCAAACTGTGGTTGTAGTGTAGTTTGGTTGATAGCTTTCAAGCAATTTTCAAGTCACTATAATATTACTGGATGAAACAGCTCTGCGAATACTCTCGATCTTTGGTAAAGAACCAGCCTGGAGAGCATGATCTGCACACTTTGGCCACTTTTACTGGAAACACCTACCTTGGAGGTACACCTAGTACATGGAAAGAGTCTACTGGCTTGAGAAAGTTCCACAACTAAAATAATATCTGGTCAGCAGTCCTCAGATGGTTAGAGGATGACGGACAACTGTGCTTGGAACCACATTGGGAACAACATATACAGTTTTCTCTTCTGCCTAGAAAAACTGTCCCATCAAAATGAGACAGCTTGGCCCATGACTAATGTTTTATATAGTGCGTCCAGGAGAAGTTCTCGGAGAAGCTGAGAGTTCTTGGGAGCAAGGTTATATCTACTAATCCTTTATTTCCATGTGAGGCAGCATAACCTGAGGTTACTGCAGCACTTAGCTGCCATTAGCTGCTTGGCTTTGAATTTTTCTAATGCCAGTCAGATGTAATGCTTGAAGCAGGAGGCATAAGGTTTTTTTTTTTGTGTGTGTGTGTGTGTGTGTGTGTTTGTTTTCTATGTCGAGGCATAGTACTGCTAGTCAGGGCTTATGAGATGTCTCATTGCTAAATTCCTCAGTAAAATTTGTGGCTGGGTACAGATGTTTTTTCAGAACTTGGAACAGACTATACCTATAGGTAGTGAGAATGAATGATGGGTGGTTGGAAGTTGTAGAGGTGGCTGGAGAAGGGGAAGGTGCCTACCAGGCATGTGGACCATTCGGCAGTTGCAGTTCTCCACTAGGTAGCTCGTCTCACAGTCGATGCGGCACGCCGTGATGCTGTAGGTAGTGAAGAAGTCAGATTTCAAGGGCTTGGACCTGCAGTCACCCCAAGGCGGAGGCAAGTAGGTCAGCTACATGTGTACCCACACACACACACACACACACGCGCGCACACACACACACACACACACACACACACACACACACACACACACACACACACACACACACACACACACACAAACAAGAACACAGGATAAACAAAAAGAAAGAAAGTCATGTATTATTTTGTTCCCTTCACACACACATAAATGAAGAGAATCAAAACTGCTGCATTACACTAATCACTCCAAATTACCATGTCTCTTAGACACACACATACACCCGCCTCCACACTAATCCACCCTCTGTGTGTTTGTGTGTATCCTCTCCTCTCAACATAACCCATACAAGACTGAAAACTATCCTTCTCCATATGGCATGCTGATGGATTGCCCAGCAGTTTTCATTTCATCATTGTTTATGCTGTTGACCTAATTACCGAAATCCCTGCAATCATCGCTTGTTCTACCTCAGGAGGCCAGGTCGTTGAAAAAATGCATAGCTGAGTGATCCCTATGTCTACATGGAGGACGAAGCAGTGCGAATTTGCTGCTGTTTCTTCTGTTGCATCTCTTTCCCCCCCAAAGGTAGTGTCTCCACTTCTGGCCAATGGACACACTGGCCCATGCATAAACTGTTTCCTTTTGGCAGCATATAGAGGGTTTCAAGGTAGCACGTTTTAAAGCTTGTTCCGAGCCACACTACAAGCGTGGAGGAGTTCAAAGAGGCCTTTGAGTATGGTGGTAGCTCTCACACGGGGGTGTGTGTACACCCTGACACGCTTATGGCTGCCTGTGTGTAGCGATAGGTTTCAAAAACCTCCCCACAAACATGTGGCTAAAGCAGAAATCACCAGGTCAGGCAGCTCCCAGAACTGTGCAGATGTGGCGTGATCACTGGTACAATTCGGTGGAGCGAGAGAAAGAAAAAAATGCATTTTTGCAAAAATATTTCAAAGCTATGGTTATTCCAAAAACGTTCCCAATATCCTTCTCAAATTTCATCTTTTATTGAAATATCTGAGTTTGCCATCCTTCAGAATGAAAAAGACTAGACATTTTGTGTATTGGTGTTACTGATTAAATCTTTATTGATCTGAAAAAATGAGACAGAAAGGGGGAAGGACAAATAGACAGAGAGAAATCGTTTGTGTGTGTGTGTGTGTGTGTGTGTGTGTGTGTCTGTAAGAGCAGGGCAGAGAAAAATAGGAACAAAGGGTGAATGTGGACTTAAAATCTGAAAAGACTCATGGCAATCATGTTAGCCAGAAAATGTCGTAAACTGGAGAGAGAATCAGTGACCAGGAGTGCACAAATAAATGTAATGAAAATGAGCTTTTCAGTTGTAATAGTTTTCTGTAACAGTCATCCCAGAACACAAAGATGAATATGTGCACAAAGCATTAGCATTGCTAAACACAAACAGCCATCCCAGAATGGGGTGGTGTGTGGATGTGGGTGGGTGGGTGAGTGTTTATGTTTGTGCAAGGGGGACGGGGGGGGGACGGGGGTCTTGGCAGCATTATGTCGATGAAATCTTCCTCTGCTGCAGACACACCCTGCTCCCTCCACCACCAGTCCCCATAAAGGGCCTGCAGCCAATTCGCAATCAGCATGCACAACACCACTGTGGTGTGAAGGGAAACAGTCGAGCCATCCAGAGCTGCACAGACGCTCCGCGGTACACAAATGGGCACGTTTACGCTAGGTGAACTACGTGAACATGCATGGCAGTAGCAGTGGCACGTGTCGCGGCATGGGGTTCAGACTTTGCACGCTTTCTGTCTGCACTCTACATGTTCGATGGCCCCGTGAGACAAAGACACTGAGGAATGTGACATGCACGGCCACTTAAGAGTGGAGGGGGCAGACAAAGGACAGAGGCATGTCACTGGTGAGAGGGAGAGAAGAAGAACTCAGCTCATGGGATAACTGCTGATGCACAGGCAACATAGAAGTTAAATGAGCAGGTCATTAAATAAATCAATTTGCCGCAAGACATGTTTTTGATGGTCTACAATTAATAGACCTGACAAGCTGGTTGAAATGAACATCAGGCTATCTCTTCCTCTCCCTACTTTTTCATATCTCTCTCTCTTGGTGTCTTGCACGTGGGCATGTGGGGTAAAGAAGGTATATGGCTTTCATTATGTTTCTCTGTCTAGCAAAATCTCTATTCAAGACCAAGGCTGGAGTTACACTCATTGCCACATAATTAACACAGAAAGACACAAAGGGGTGAAACCGAACCAAACAAAACCTGGGAAACCTGGGAATAAACGCTGTCATATATACAGAGCTGAATTCAGCACAGTGGACAGCTCCTGTCACAAAATTGACAAATAATAATAAAAAAACAAACTTCAGTTGAAGTTTACCCTCTGCTCCTGGCAAGACACGAAAGTCTGAAAGCCTGGCGCCACTCCGAACCCAAGTTGATCGATGAATGGGGGCTCATCCTGGGTGTGGATCTGCACTTTGATGCCTGCCTCAAATGACGTCTCATCTGCAGGAGAAGGAAAGGGATTCAGATAAGATCCCCCTGCCCATGCTGCTGTGTAAGGGCGAGGGTACTGATTTATTATCAGATGGCGGGTTTTCTGCTGACGGATGTCAGTGTGTGCTCAAAAAAGGGAAAGCAGTCTAGATTCATCATTTTAGATTGCTAAGGTTTTGCTACCTACTTGACATTCTCCACATGATTGAGGAGTCTAATAAGTCTTGATATACAGCCTTGAACGGTATTACATCATAGGCTTGTAGTGCTGCGTATGATATAATACAAAGCAGCAAGAGCCATGCCAACATTTTTCAGCACCAAGATCTTTAAGTTAATTATGCCACCAACGTCAATATCATACAATATTTGAAAGCTGTTTCTAATGGAATGAGGTTGGTAAGTTACGCAAGAATGGCAAGGAGCGTTTTAAGTATTTTTTGAAACTTATGTGGCTCACTACCACTTTTTGACACAAGGGCAACTTTTGAAAATGCCTCTCAACAACTTCTGGCGCTCTTGGCTGACAGTCTGTCCAGAGGAACGTGTGCTTACTGTTTAAAGACAAACAGACACTAACCAGACCCTTGGGCATCTATGCTCAGTGGACACATTTTCTTACAGAGGCATTTTATGATTGTACAACAACAGATGTGTTAACATGCACAGTTTGTAAGCCACACTGCTTCTGACCAGATATGATCTGGGTGATGGAATACTTTCAGTATATAACATGATGGTGGCAGTGGGGGGTGGTGTTTCTTATACTGCTAAAAGGATAATTTAGAATGGTGTTTCTATTAAGGTGGTGTTTCTGATACTGCTAAAACGTTGATTTAGAATGGTGTTTCTATTAAGGTGGTGTTTCTGATACTGCTAAAAGGATAATTTAGAATGGTGTTTCTATTAAGGTGGTGTTTCTGATACTGCTAAAAGGATGATTTAGAATGGTGTTTCTATTAAGGTGGTGTTTCCGATACTGCTAAAACGATCATTTAGAATGGTGTTTCTATTAAAGTGGTGTTTCTGATACTGCTAATAAAATTATATTTTAGAATGGTGTTTCTATTAAGGTGGTGTTTCTGATACTTCTAATAAAATTATATTTTAGAATGGTGTTTCTATTAAGGTGGCGTTTCTGATACTTCTAATAAAATTCTATTTTAGAATGGTGTTTCTATTAAGGTGGCGTTTCTGATACTTCTAATAAAATTATATTTTAGAATGGTGTTTCTATTAAGGTGGCGTTTCTGATACTTCTAATAAAATTCTATTTTAGAATGGTGTTTCTATTAAGGTGGCGTTTCTGAATGCTGAGTGTACATGTTTTTGTACACAGCAAGCAGAAATGTTACATTTATTTTTTATTTAAATGTTTATACTTGTTAAGAAAGTCAAAAACAGGACTGTGGTCAGAAATAGATTACTACTGAAGATCTACTGAAGATCTATAAATCACCAAGGGACAAATAATTTACAAGTGGCTTATAAGTTATCTATTTTGAAATTATTTAATGAAATGACTGTTATAGAGCCACCCATATGCCACCTCATTTTTATGTTAGCTGCTTCATTTAACAGTTTGGGTAAATTTATTATGCAAAAATTGTTTGGAGATAAGGTCTGCAAACAGCTCAGTTAAACACTTGCCAGAAGACATCTGAACAGCAGCAATAAAATGTTACGTTGAGCATTCGCCTTGCGCCGTCCTTGATTAAATCACATTTGCTGTAGTGCTTTGCTGAAGAGCTGCCAGCCTCTTAGCATCTTATAACCAGCCCTGTATTTATGCAGTGACCAGGCTGGCGGCACGGGACAAACAGCTGTCTTCATGGGGGACAAGGCTGAGAGCTAACCAGCCTAATCACTGCTCTCTTTTTTCGCAATCGTGTGAGGTTGATGTAGTGTCACTGCCATAATGAATACATAAATAAACAAATGGGGGAGAAGATGAAAGGGGAAATCAATACGGTTAGCAGTGTGAGCTCACAGGTCTTCGTTGCTTATGGATTTTACATTAACAGGTGGGACCCTACCCTATGCTGAGGCTATGCACACAGGCTGCTCAAATGCATGGACCACCCATTTGATCAGAACCATATATTTGCTAGAAACAACTTGGAGATATGCAGTTAAAGACTGTAACCCATCTCTTGCCATGGGCAATGCAGGTTTGGTGTTCTCCAACCCTTCATTGGGGGTCAATTTCTGAGCAAAGACTGCTGATTGGATACCTTTAGGTGGTAGAATGCGCTCAACCCTGTTGTCATGGTGACGTGTAAAAACAGCAGTCATATCTGGTCAGCTGTGGGCCTACACAGTGGAGTGGTTCGGTGTTGAGCAGTAGGGAAAAGAGTGGCTGACTAATTGTACTCCAGTATGTAAATGTACACTTACACAATGCACCTATAAGAAAGGGGTACCAATTAAAGTTACCTTAGAGTGGATATACAAGATAGGTTTATCTAAAGTGGCTTGTGAAGTTTTATTTACATTTTCTTATATATAATGGCAATTATGAGACAGAAAAAGCACTAATGAATGCATAGTGTAAATTAGAAAGATTTTGAATTTGTTATAGACTTAGCCATAAATACCTTATGATTCAACACATTAAATGCACTATGGCTACTGTGTACTAATGCATACTTATACAAAGGTACAAGTACACCATGAAGAACTAGAAATCATAAGGTATGTGGTGACTGTATTTTAAGCAAACCTTGTCGCAACAGACATTCCCCTCCATATGAGCTACCAAAAGCTGTATAATGTGATCAAAGCCTTGTCAATGCTTCACCTAACAACACAATATCATTTAATTGATCATTTAATTTGCTGTACTGCAGTTCAGACCACTGGTGTGCAGCTGGTGTGAAGTTTACAGACATTGGTGATGCATATTCAGCACCATGAACAGTACCCTGCAGGAAAAAACTGGCAACAAAAATGGGACTCTTGAAATGCAGGGTTCTCATACAGACAGTTCTCTGGCTGACTATATAACCTGTCGTCTTGTTCCTCCTTCAGCCACTTCTGCGCCCTCTTTTTCAATTACTGGGATGGAGAGCAGCATAGTACTCGAACGTAGCTTCACCGAAGCCTTCAAGCGTAGAGGTGCCGACGGAGGCAGGCCACTGATGTGCGTGCAAATTCAGTACGTGTCATCTCACGTGTAATTAATGTGTGGAGCCTCTGCTCTTGTTGATGTGCGAATGCACAGGTCTAAGTGTGTGTGTGTGTGTGTGTGTGTGTGTGTGTGCATGCAACGTGCTTGCACAATGCAGCACCCTCGCTTCAGCAAGCCAATAATGTGACTCTTGCCCAGAATTTCGGCAAGTAGCCCATCTCTAGAGGAGGCTCGGAATTGATTGATGTGCCTGGGGGGGTCTGGCTGAAAAGGGCAATGACATCACTGCACTCCCTTTGCTCATCACCGATGACCTTAATACTGAGACATAACAGGAGGGATCCACACTGGCATTCCAAAAAAGCCTTAACATTCCCACGCATATTCATATTGCATTCATGAATGTCATTTGCATAGTGGAAAAAGGAAGGATGAAAGAACTTCTCAAGAAGAAGAGGGAAGGGGCTAAAATGAATTTAAAGAATTTAATTTTAGCTCTATGTGAATGCCATTTGCATCCTAATTTGTATTCAAAGTTTGATGGCATAAAGGTATGTTATGAAAAAGATATGAAAGCATTCAGGCATAATATTACAGATAAAATAAAACTTCTGAATGCAATAATCAGTGTTTTCATAACTGGAATATAATTCCTTTCAATGAAAATTCATGAAAGCTGTAAATATAATGTAAAACAGGACATCAAGATCTGATATGATACACTGTAATCATTCAAGTAGTAATATATTGTATAAAATTAAGTGTTTACAACAATTAATTTCTTTGAACCCCTAAATAACCTCTCCCCTCCACCTCGTCCATTTTTCTACTCTCACCTCTATAGTGTTCCTCAAAATAGTTGCTTTGAACAATTTGTCAGTACATTAAACACAAAACTGTGAACAAATATTTTTGTATATTGTAATGAAGCAGTTATGAATTGTGTTCTATAACTTGTAGCATAGTTTTCTTTAGGTGCATGACAATTCTAAGTAATAAATGAACAAAACATTATTTATTTTAGTATTCTTGACTGCTGTCAAAAATGTTTTTTGTTATAGTTACTCAAGGTAAGCAAAAAAAAAGATTTATGACACTACAGTATCAAAATTTTAATAATTTAATTTTAATTTTAAAAATTAATATATGGGTCTCATATGGCACAGAACTATGCACTTGTTCACCCTTCCATTCAATCTCTAAACATCTGTCCTTATTGCCTTAATTGCACCAGTTGTCCATGCTTATCCTGTGAGCTAAAGTAAGTTAAAGTGAGTGTGTGTCTATGTGTGTGTGTGTGTGTGTGTTTATGCACATTACCTGTCTCTCCCCATACTGGCAGGTACTCATCCTGTTGAATATCCAGCATTATTTCCAGGCCATTACCCATACCTCCTTTCATGGTCACGAGCAGAGGCCGACCGTCTTGTCCTGAGTTGAACGTGTAGCATTTGCCATATCGGGTGAAGATCTAAAAGGGAGACAGAAGGAGAATGGAGCACTAAGACACATGGCAGTGGTAAACTGGGGAACGTCATCTGTTGCCAAGTGTGAATATAGTCTGCATTAAACGCCGGTCATGTTTCACTTGGACAGGTGTTGATTGAGGAAAAAAAGTGTAGAACACGGAACTATGAAATTGCATCTAAATGACCTAAGAGCAGCCCTGAGATGCTGAAAATAATGTTGCAATTTTACAACAATGGTCAAGCTGTCAGCTTTCAAAATCTTCCAAAAGAAAAGGCCATTGGTGGAGGCACATATACAGAAATTCAGCTTGTCTTAATTCTTGCAGCGACACTGTCACAAAGTTACTTAGTAGAACTCCCAAGAGGGGAATGAAGATATTGCTGCCTGGAATGACACAGGCAAGACAATTCCTTCCATAATCTTGAGCCTGGCTTTCGGCAATAAAGTGAACTGGATTCATATGTCCTGTTCAAACCACAAGTACACTGTTCCTAATTTTGAATTCCTCGGGGCAATGTGCATTGAAATGAAAGTCATAACTTGAAAAAAGAACGGAAGGAGAAGTAAGAAGCTGAGAAGGCATCCCAGAAGAAACCATGATGTTAGGTTGCTTAGAAACGCAAAATGATATGTATGATTACTCAAAATTACATAAACCCAAGAACAGTAAGAGAGAGTGGCTTTGAATGCAATTCTTTTCATCTGCCTCAGAAAAATGACTTTCAAGTCAGAAAACAAATCGGGAAATGTGGTCTTATAAATGGAGCATTTGCGAAGTAACGATAAAGTTCAGGCCGATTTGGGGTATATAATTTCAGCATGAGCTTTCTGAGGGTATTTGGGATGGAAGCTGGTTAATTAGGAGTGTCTTTGAGGTGGCTTATTCAAAATTAATTGCAGGACCTCAACTGGAGGACAACAATTCTATGATTCACATTCATATCTGGTGATAAACCCTTGCCCATAGAATCAGATCAGAGCCCTTGAGAACCAGTTAACATGGTGTCAGTACGAAGTGTGTCCCCACAATACAGTGCCATTTGACTCAGGGAACAAAAGCTCAAACCTCAGTCAGCAGTAAATAAAAGTTCCTTTGTTTATCTGAAACAAAACAACTAAACTGCTGTTATTCTGTCAGTTCTGATGCACTTATTGGATAAGTGACTCTGCAGGCTGAGTTCAGGTATGTGGACAAAGCATGGAATTGTAGCAAATAGTGTAGACTCCCCAATACCCAGCTGAAGTTTGAATAGTGGGAATTGTGCAGGAATCTCCGCTGTCCAGGGCCAAGCTCAAGTTACCTCTCTTTTGGTTATGGTAATTCACACTCCATGGATTCATGAATAATAAAAAAGGCTTCTAGACAATTGTGAGTAGGCTTGGATGAATGTCCTTCACAGTTCTTCCAGTCTTCAGTTTCTCTCTAGGCTACCAATCCAAAAGTCGGAGTAATTTAAAAGCTTAGATGTGCCTTTGCTTTAATTATACAATGAAAAGTCTGGATACTTAGAGCAAATTACGTAGATGAAAGGAGGTCATTTAATGAAATCCCCTGTAATTCATCAGACAGTATCTCACAGGCATAATTTGATTGAACCCCGAACTGAGGTCGCCAGGGGCAACCCCTAAAGTCCATATATCCATATATGACAGTGTTTCGGAATGGGGAAGAGAAAAAATGCCTCTAGAAAACTGCTTCAAAAGCCTAATGCTCAGTCAAGTATGAGTGGTGCAAAAAAAGGGAACAGGCTTTGGTGAACCTGGAGAATGAGATTTAATGTGCGAACACAGACTGAGCAACAGGAGGCATCTGTACTAAGCCAAAATCAACCACCTGCAGCACACACACACACACACACACACACACAGATATACCATTTACAATCAGAGCTGAGACCAGTGCCGTATTATGATAGAATCAGTGCTTCCTGAACTATGCTGTTATTGATAAATCATGAATTAGCAATTGTGTTTTGCAGCTGGCTAGAGTCATGTATACCTGGAGTTGTTTTCTGCTAAACAAAGACTGCAGGCAAACTCATTTGGAAGAAAATTACAGGGCCATTAAAGACCAATGTAGTCATAGTACATGCATAAGAACATGCATACAATCAGACAAATTTGTCAAAGCTCTTGACAACCATCTTGCTACATTGGACCTACATAGTTTCTTTCTATTTTTGTGTTTTTTCTGTTTTCATCCTTCTTCTTTTCTTTCTTTGGAGAACTTGAGAAGGCCTGCTCCAAATTTGGCCAAACAAAAATGAATGCATGGGGCCAAAGGTGAAGCGGAACCTTTCAGAGGCACTTCACTGGCATCTTCTACAGAGCATGACATAACTGAGACCCACCCTGGCTAATTACGCCACCCAACCTCCCTCCACCAAACCAATGAAAGTGAGGGAAAACAGGGCTTGAGTCTGTTTGTCTTACATTTGAATTGTGACGAAGGTGATAAATGGCTTTACCTGCCCAGAAAGTTCAGTTGGTGTTCAGAGAGATCACTGAAAGAGCTAATGGAAGCTTTGTATTATGCAAAATGCAGCACTGCACACATTAGCATGTGCTATTTTCCCCCAAAAATGGAGTTAACTGAATTGAGGCCTTTGTATGCAAGCAATCAATGAGACAGCTGATTGACCGTGATGGTGGAAAAAAACAATATATATAACCTGGTACACTTTTAAACGGACATTTCCAAAAGATATAGAACCTTGCAGAACTTATCTCCAACCTTAACCTAACATACTCAATACAGTTAATCAATAGCACATAGCCAGGTGTTGTTAGAAACACTAAACTCCAGGCCTGGAACTTAAAAGGCTAAGTACTAGTACTTTAATAAAGACTGAACCTTTTGCAGACAAAACCCTATTTTATCATATAGGTACAATACTGCTCAAAGAAAACACAGTTTTTCAATCAGCAGGGCCAAAATGTCAATGAAATGCATTTATCAAATGCACCAGTTTACACTGGTCAACTCTGTCTGAAGGACAAACATCTGACATCAAGTGTACACACATTTATGTTATTTTCATGGCTGGCATTAAGAGCATCTCCCCATGGCAACTGTAAACATGCTGCTAACCCCTCCTAATGGCTAAAATGTTTGAGTAAGTTAGCGTGCATCGGCACACTTCCTGAGTGGCTTCAGAAGATACTGTCTTCTCTAAGATATAGCAAACAGAGACCAAGGCTGTTGCTAAGACGGGTGAACGCGAGCAGGGAGCGTTGCTGTGGCAACAGGTCCGAGGGAGAGAGGTGAACAGAGCTGGCTGCTGGCGACCTTGGCACGTTGAAGATTGACTATACTGCACATGCAGGTGGAGACTTCGAGTGGAACTTTCCGACAGGAGTTTCTCCTTAGACATGGACAGGAAGTGGAAGAAGCACTGGGATTGTGTTTACAGGTGAACTTCAGGACATATAAGCAGTCTGTCACTGAAAATAGCACATGGAAGGAGAGTGATTCAGATATTTTCCATCTTAGCCACACAGGGTCAGGGTGTTCCTGCCTGGAACTGAAGGGTTCTTTAAACTCTAAATGTCCTGCTAATGCATATTCCAATCACTTTGAATAAATAAACATAATAGGTAGTGTGTCAGAGGCATTGTGTGAATTTAGATATCAATGAACCACAATGTTATCAGGATCCATCAAGTGGCAGGACATTAGCGGTTATTACCTGCTCTCCCTATACTGACTAGAGTGGATCTCGCAGAGAGGAAGCAAGATGAAGGAACTGGGTTCAAGAATCATCATCTTCCTTAAAAAAGTCTTAAAATAGAGCAACCTCGACCTGTGATGTTGCTGCTGACAAGAATGTAAGATATACTGACTAGAAGGATTCGAAACAAATCAATAGCTAAGTTATAAATATAAATGAAAAGATTCATAACGGGAAACACAGAGACCAACCTTGCAACACACCTTACTCAGCTGTACTGTGATATGAAATGATACTTCACAATTAATATGCGATTCATCTGGGAGTGGGTGAGGTGTAAATGGAAAGGACAATCTCAGTGGCTCAGGAGGACCCAACACTCAGCGGCGGATGCTGACTGATATCACAATCTGTGCTTATCCGACTCCTTCAATTGACAGCCATTCCTTTTCCAGAAGAACCCTTCATCACTGCCCAAAAAGACACTGCTCTGACAGTCTGAGGCTTGCAGGCATGATACACGGCGCTCGGTTTTGCAAGAGTTGAGTTCTTTCCACCAAGTTTTGTAGCTAGTGGGTAGGTCAGGCTCACAAGCCTGCAAGATTTTGGCAATTTTCGGCATACTTTGCCCCAGTTCATGCCAAGCCTTCTGAGACGGATGCAAATGGCCAAACAGCTCCCTCGCTATGCTACCCATCACCATGGCTCACTCACGCATACATGCTGAAGAAAGCCTCTTAGCTATTTTAAAAATAAATACTAGCATGTCTTTTTGGAACATGCTCCTCACATTACCAACCTCCTACATTATTCACAGGGCAATTTTTGAACTCCCCTGCTTTTTGGAATCATAAACTCATTATCAGTTTTTAAGTCACAGAAGTTGCTCTTTGCCTTTGATTCCTTGCTTTTCACCAGGTTCGGTATAAGTGGAGGTAATGAAATACGCTGTCTTCTGTCCCTGATATGTGGTCTTCTGTTCCTTAACAACTACAGTATTACTGCTTATTTTTTGAGGGAGGCGTCCCAAATGACCTGTGATATTTCTTCTCAAACATCATGGGCATTTTGATCTCGTGCCTGGGGTTTGCACGGGTGATTCTATTCTTTTGGTGTGTCCACTTGGACAGATGCATGAGCTGACAAAGGGGGGGATCGATAAGGCCACTGAGATGGCTGGAGGGTCTCGGGTGCATTCAGTGCCGCTGAACTCCCGGGGAGATCGATGCCGCTCCGCCAACTGACAGGTAGAACCCTGAGAATTGCAGACACTCCTGATAGTGGAGTCACTGATGTAGTGGCAAGGTAATGCGTGCAATTTGGTGAGACTGCTGAGAAAGGTGCACTGTTCATCTGTCAGTGCCATGCCTGTGGGAAAGAATCAGCCTACGCCCACCTGCTCATCCCCCCTTCTCTCTCTCTCGTTCTCTCTGTCTGTCTCTGTGTGTCTTTCATTCTGTCTCTCTCCCTCTGTCTCTCTTTCATTGTCTCTCTCTCTCTCTCTGTCTGCCACTCTCTCATCTCTCTGTTACTCTCTCATTCTCTGTCTCTTCATCCCTTTCTCTCATCGTCTCACACTCCCTCTATCTCTTTCAGTGTCTCTCTCTCTCTACTGGACATGCACCATGGACTCCTCTAGCATTGTCTTGGTTCCACGCCAGCCAGGCCACATTGACTACCGATATGTCAAATCTTCTAGGTTGCACAGCACAAACCTCATGGTTTTGTTAAAGGATATCTTGTACTTGAATGCGAACGGCTTCATCCTCACTCCAGCCTTCTGCCCTCCCATATGCCATTCACCCACTTCAGTGAAGAACAGTACCTGGTGAAAATGACTGAAGTTAATGGTGCTAAATAACAAGGCAAGCTATAAAAACCCACGCAGCATGACTTAGCCAGAAAACAAGATGCTGCACTCTGCTGTAAAAAGTTATTATGAGGTTACACCTTGAAAAATTTCTGGAGTGTATTTTAAACCGTAATAAAGAAACTCTTGACTAATAACCCAGAGGTTAATATCCTCAGGATCAGGATTTAACAAGAAATCAAACAAGTCAGTCAAATTTTAGTTTAAAAGCCAAACATTTAACTTTTTAAAATAAATATAATGTGCATACTGCAAATAATCAGTTACTTTAGGTAACTGTGCCTAATAAGTGTCTTGATTACCCAGACACCTTCTACTACTGCTATTACTAGTACTACAATTATTCCTACTACTACTAATTTAAAGGTAATATTAATTAGTATCAGCAGTATTAAAACTACTACTACTACTACCACTACTACTACTACTACTATTACTACTACTACTACCACTACCACTACTACTATTACTACTACTACTACTACTACCACTACTACCACTACTACTACTACTACCACTACTACTACTACTACTACTACTACTACTACCACTACTACTACTATTACTACTACTACTACCACTACCACTACTACTATTACTACTACTACTACCACTACTACTACTACCACTACTACTACTACTACTACTACTACCACTACTACTACTATTACTACTACTACCACTACCACTACTACTATTACTACTACTACTACTACTACCACTACTACCACTACTACTACTACTACTACTACTACTACCACCACTACTACTACTACCACCACTACTACTACTACTACTACTACTACTACTACTACCACTACTACTACTAATAACAATAATAATAAGAATATTAAGTATAGTACAATAATAAGTGTTTATATTGCACCTTCCTAAACTCAGTCACTTACAATATAATATAACCAGTAGAACAAATGACAGAAGATAAATACACAAAAAACAAGAATGTTCATAAACATCTTGGTCTTTTTTAGGTTATTTTCATACAAGCAGTATTCATCTACTTCCCTGTCCAAATTCTATTTCCCTGTCCAAAGACACCTCATTCAACCGATCTATTAATTACGAGGTTTAGGAGATGGGTTGGGAGTGAATCAACCCCTAATGTACAGGCAACTCCCCCCACTGAGAGCCATTACACAAAACCCTTCCACATAGTGTTAATGGACCAGCCAAATTCCACTTAATGCCCTGAATCCATTGGCAATATTTCCAACACAACATCCAATGCATAAGATTCTCAGGGTTGCCAATAATGTAAATGGTGAGGCCTCATGGTAGTTAACCTCACCATTCTGTGCAATAGCTAACCAAACTGTATACACGATCCCTAACTAGTTGCACCATATAATCATTAATGTCAATACTCTATCCTCTTCAAGGACAAGTAATGTATGTGGTGAAGGTCTAGTTAGATTTGTATGGTTTTTAAGTGATAATAAGGTGATAAAAACAAAATTATGAAAATACATATGATCTGACTGAAGAACCAATACATAATCTTAGTAATTATGACGTTCCCTTCGAATTTACCTGGCACCTAAATATTAGATGTGGCAGCATTTATAACACAAGATAAAGGCAAATGAAATGAAATACTTAATTTTTAGAAGCTTGGAATATTGCTTTAGAATTATCTCATTATCTTATTTTTAGAGTAACAAACGCTTTTTAAAAGTGATCTCCTAATTACAATAACAAATACTAGCGTGCTTATTTGTGACACTGGAATGGGTGTATTCGGGGGTGGTGCTGAGCGCGCGTGTGTGCGTGTAAGAGATTTGGGGTAGGAAAAAGCACAAAAATATTTACGAGTAACAATACTTTTGTTTAAACGTTAATACTTTACCTTTAAACAAAACAAAACGTAACTCAAATTGCATTTGAAAACCCTAACCTGCAAGAATACTTAACATATAGCCTAATTATTTTAGTAATTTGAAAATTAGTCGGATAGAAAATAAGCAATTTTACAACTTTCTCGTTATTCATATATACGATACATGTCATATTCTTAAGAAAAAAAGTATACATCTCGATACCGAATCTTATTCCGTTGTGTCCGTACATTATGTTTCCGTAGTTATTTATATAAATGCATGTCATTATATCCTGTTACACAGATGAATGAATTACGAATCCATCCAACACAAGCGTAGGCTGATATCTAACAATACCTGAAGTGAAAACCTGTTGCATCGCGAGCACAATGGATAAAGCACAACCCACACAGATAGCGAGTCTTCTGAACCCAGTTCACACACTTACGGTGCTGAAGTTGCGAGGCCCGCATAGCTCTCCTTGAAATCGACAATACAGCAACATCTCCTCGAGCTGGTGCCCAAGCCGGTCCAGCAACTTCCTCATCGAGGGTTGCGACTCGCGTGGAGGGGGAAGAAAGTGATTAAAGTCCAGTACGCGGGACAGCGGGGACCAAGGTGGCTCATTGCCGATGCTAGATCCATCGCCTTGCGTAGTAAGAGCTTCCCGAGCTCCAGCGGATAACTGCCAGTTTTTCCCCAAAAGCCCCAGCCATCTTCCCGCGCTGAAGATGTCCGGCTTTTTCATTCGCCGTGGCAGCAGAAGGTTCTGATTACAAATCGTTACCGCAGGGAACACCAAGCGCTTGGCGTACACCATATGCGCCTTGGTGTACACGGGTGACGACAATAAGTATCGGACCCTGTTTGACGACCAAGTAAAAAGAAGCGCCAAAGCCGTTAAAAAAGCAAGCAGCCAAGCCACTCTGCGCGGATACGAGCCACTGAGAAATATATGCCTCAAACCGTGAAAGGTGGTATGTTTCAAAAAAAACTTCCCAGCTTCGTGCAGAGAGCCTCCTTTTCGTGATTTCGGTGCGGATTCATTCAAGCACATTTTCAACAGAGGGTAAATACCGCATCGACGGTGAATGGTCGGGTCACATCCAAAGCCTCTCTGAATCACTTTAGCGGAGCTCGGCGAAGGCGCATCGCAACCGGCCGTCTAATCGCACACCGTGTTGCTCTGTCACTGTGCATTTCGAGCGGAGGCAGCTGGCTTTGCAGGCAACACGAGGAGCGAGCGCTCCGTTTTCAAGCGACAGACAAACCCTCATAATGATTTAACGTCGACTCTGCAAAGCCGCGTGGTTGTGCATTTGATGTAAGCTCCCTCAGGCGTAACATATGTAAATGCTAATCATTACTACTTAGTAGTCTATGTGGTCAATCAATTATTTGGAAGAAACGCAAGCCCACGTGTTTTGTAAACAGTTTCCGGACGCAAATACCACGGAGTAAAACATTAAATACAAAAGTCAAACCTAACTATTGTAAAAGACGTGGAATATTTTTTTCACATCCGAATCGTCTAAAAGTAATTTTTCCGGAATCAGTCATTCGTGGATGTGCAATTTCATGCTCTGTAATGAGGATATGAAACAAATTCTCCCCGTTTTGACTAATTAAGTAATATAAACTTTATTTCCCATTTATATTCCTTCTTAAGTAAAACGAATTGCAATTGTTAAGCAATGATCAATTATTAACCGTTCAAGGATTAGGCCTATTTTAAGTTTAGGGGTTATATCATAAATAAAAGCCTACTTAAGAACATTTGCTATTACAAAAACATACCTATCCATAAATCCATCTACCCATCTATCTATATTTAAATTCTCTTAGGGTTTAATGTGAGCGGGCAGTTGCCAAAGCATTTCATTGCTAGTTGTACCATGTATAAATATGTATGTAACAAATAAAACTGGATTTGACTTGATTTGACATACATTATTTACTTAACTTTAGTCTACTAATATGTCTGCTGTAGTCAGTCATAGACTACAATTACTAATATGCTACATAGTTAACAATTATGTGTGGATTTGTCAAAGTACATTTGTACATTTGCTATGAGTTTAAGATTTATTTCTCTTTGCCCTTTTCTGTGATAAGTATCACACTCACCATGTTCAAACAACAGTAACCCAAAGGTTTGGCTGCTTCTCCTTAAAGTTGCTGTAAGAGGTTTTCTTTCTGGAATATTTGGGCTAATCTGTCTTTACCTCCCAATATTTATCACTAAAAAGATGCTCTGAAAAAATCAATTGAGATCAACAACTAAAAATCTCATTATGGGCTGGCTATATTAATCAATCAGGCCAATCAGGATCCATATCTGAAAGAGCCAGCCTACCTGTCAAATATTTGCCTGCACAGACAGTGCATGCAGAAGCAGCACTAAGAGTGTATGTGTTTGGTGGGAGTGGCTTTAGCCACAGGTGTGTGATGGAGGAGTGATTGAAGCGTGGCAGTGGACTGAATTAATTAGCAAAAATGACAATTAATTCATTACAGTTCAATTACTGCAGCTTTAAGTTTAGGTAACCAAAGATTATTAAGGTAGTATTGTTTATTAATAACAAAACAAATTATTAGATAGCTAACAGCTACATTAAAGCAACTAGACACAGTTTAAGACAGATGGTATTTCATCTTTGAATAAGTTATTGTTAGATCCAGCCAAGAAGGTTTAATTTGTATTTTTCATGCATTTACATTATGTTTTTATGGATTGTCAGGAGATCCCTGGTTCAAACCCCAAGGGATCCTCAGCCATCTGTGGCATCCATGGCTGGCAGTCCAGTAGAGCATAAGTGCCCTGGTCTCTGGATGGGAGAGAGGACATTTATTTCCTCTCCTTTTATCCTCTCCTTCCTTCTAAGATGATACAGTGTCAATGTTTAAGAACTACCATATGTTCAGCCAAATCCTGCCAAGATGATTGGCAGCTGCTATCATGTTTTCTGAGCAAATGTCTTTTGGGAATTAAAGCTAATATAAGTAATATAATATAAGTAATGTAAGTCTTGGAATTTGTAATCAACAGCTAAAAATTAGAACAGTCTGGTTGTATTAACCAATCTGGAAACGTCCCTACAAGGAGGAGGCACTCCTGTGAAACCCTGCCTGTGACTTGTTTTTGTGCATGCACAGGCCACACATGGAAGGCTATGGCAGAAGGGGGGCTTTGGAGAGAGGTTTGAAAGGTGGGCAAGGGATTGAGGGATTGGGATTTAGAGGGTTTTTAGTGGCTAAATCTGACAGCAGCAAGAATTAACAGTCCGTTACAGCACCTTTAATGTGAAGGGCTAATCTTGCATCATCCTCCCCCTCTAGAACTTTCTAGAAATTACACATGTACATGGTGTGTTTGTTTGTCTGTGTGTGTGTGTTAGAGAGAGAGAGAGAGAAAGAGAGAGAGAGGGGTGGGGGGGGGGAGGATATGTAGTTCCTGTACTAGGAAGTAGTTTATTGTGCCTCTGAGCATCATTCAGAATGCCGTGGCACTTGTAATGCCTCAAGATCCTTATAGGAAATAAAGTAACTACTGAATCTAGTTTTAATGGAACTGAATGTTATGACTGCATGCAGGACCAACAGCAATAATAATAATACTGTTGTTATTATTATAAACGTCTCTATATAGCATTTTCATCTAAAAGTAATCTTAAAGTAATTTTTAAAAAGTGCTTTTCACAGGAAATAATAAACCAAGTTTACATGATTATGTACATTAACGAAATAACATTAATACAAAATAAAATAAACTATAGTAATGTAATAGTAATAATTAATTTCAATCCCAATATTTATTTGGATTAAGAAACATCTTAATAGCCTGCGCTACTAAAAATCTGTGGAAGAGTATTCTAAAGTTGAAGCAACTTCAACCAAGTTTCAAACTATCTATATGTATTAACAGTGGATCTGCTTCAGATGGGCAATGTAATGGATGAGTTATAATCAAGCCTTCCTAATCAACGTGGAACATAATAGGCATATCATGTTTATTAAATGTATAAAGAATGAGGAAAAATTATTTTTCCAGTTTACTGGAAGCAAAGAATGGGAAATCTTCAGAGGCACAAAGGGAATTCAGAGTGCACAAGTGAATAATTCATGTTCAGGTCTGTTCCTTCTATGGGGAATTATGTCTGTTCCTTCTCAACCTGGACCCAGGGGACACAAGTCGGGCTTCGTTTGTCAACTTCTGTCTCCAAGGACAACCAAGCCAGGTAATCAGAAGCTGTGAAATTGCAGAAATGCAAATGTACTAAACTGGTTCAGAAGTAAATTGTGGCCTTGGAGTTTTCCAGAGATTCAACTGAGAACCCCTACGGTGTTGAACACCTGAAGGAGGAACAAGTATAAACAGCATACTAGAAATTAATCGTTGACATAACTGTTAGAATCCTTGAGAACATATGCGGAAATGCTACTTTTCAAAAAGCTGTTTCATGAACAATGAAACGATGCAAAATGTTTCTTTCTCATAATTTATATAAAGTGTGACAGTCATTTTTTGCAATTGTGCCCAAGCAAAGTGTACCAAAAGTAGCGTCTAAACACGGTAAAAATATCCTGATAGTAGTCAAGCAATGTCAAAGTTTTATGGATAGGTCTTTTGAAAAAGTACATATTTTACACTGTGAAGCACTGCAGGAATTCCCCCATCCCTGATTCTCTCTCCTTCTGTCTCTGGCTCTGACACTCTGCCTGGTACTTTGTTACTGTCTATCTTTTTCATGGTCAGTTGATTCTGTCAGCTGGGTCCTGAAACTGAATTGGAGTGGAGGCAGGAACAAATAGGCTTGTGCCATCATGTCACATCTCACTGCCACTCACACCTGTTATCTTGATTATCAAACCTTCACCCCCGCCCCCCCGTCAACACACAATATACACTCTCACACAATACAGCCTTAACTTATGTAGGCCAGGTATGGAGCAGCTTCAAGCAGAGTCCTGTCTAAATGTCTGACCATCACAGGACTGGGATACAATGTATGAACTGCAAACACTAGTCTATAGTGGCACAAGACTCACAACAGAAGATCAGACATTTTCATTTTAAGAGGCCTTAAGATACTCGATAAAATATCTTCTTGTTATTCTATATACAGCAACAGTAGTGTAGTATTCTATCATGTTCCTTTAAAAAGGCATTTTGTACCATTTTGTCTCTCAAGAAAACTAAAATGAAAGCCCTTCACTTGCACTGATTAGCTTTAATGTATAATATGTAGCTTAATGACAAAATTCTGCTTAATGGCTCAGACGCGGAATACCATTAACTAAATTGTTTCCATATGCAGCTCTACCTGAAAAAAATTTTACTCAAATCACCAAAAAGAAAACGGCACTTTGGCACAGACAGTACAAGAAAACAAACAGTATTTCTCTCCCCAGACATATTAAAGCTGTTGCTGATCAAGATACAGAAGACTCATAACACAGAAATGAAACTGCCAAGAGAGAAAAATGCCCACATTGTAATGACATGCACAATGCTCTTATTGCACAGCTAATAGGGGACTTGACAAAGGGATCTGTACCGCATCGTCAGCCCTCCCAACATCACAGATGCTCATAATGCTTGGATAGCATCTCCTAGACAGCAACAATGTAATGGCAGAAATCATGCTTCACTTGGCTCTTTTCAATAGCACTTTCTGGTATTCCATTCTCAGCAGTCCAAAGAAAGAACTGAACCATGCTGGTGGTTATTCTTATTACACCCACTTGGTATCTGCTCTTTAAAACCTGGTGCATAACCTACTTTGACGAAATAAGGGAAGCATCCTCTACTTGTGGGTAATTTTATGGTGAAGAAAATTATAATTGTGGATCTGACACCCAAACCCTATAAATGGAGTTGCATTCTTTGGACATCCATTATATGGTGATTCTTTCCTGTCGTATCGCCACGCCGTTGAGGAGTGAATAAGGACTCTATCTTGTCCTTTGCTTTCAGTTACCTTTATAGCTGGCCGTTGTTCAGGTTATGCCTTTTGTGTGCTCTCCTGTTGATCCTGACCCCACCCATCCTACCCAGTCTGCCCCATGCATGTGTCTCCACCCAGGTTACCATGCTCACAGTTATTGGTTCCACACCACACACTGTCACACTTCATCCCTCTCAGCTGTTCCTTATTATGTACCAATCACCCTATGAGTTTAAATCTCAATGTTTTCTAATCTATTGGCATAGCTTTGTGTCTGTTGGAATGTACCTGCGGCAGGATACCCTTGCAATGTGCCCAGCTTCTGTTTGTGGCTTTTATTCAGTCTTGTCTGTGTGGTTTGTGTATTGCTTTTGGTTTTGGTTCTTTTGTCTTTTCTGGGAGTAATGGAGGACACTGGGGACCTCTTTTATGAGTCTGACTCCAAGGCTTCATTTCAGCCGTGGCCGTCATTTGTACTTTGCCTTTCTATCTGCAGCTGTCTCTTGTTTATATGTCCTGCAACCTTCAGCACAGGGAGCTGGATATGACGTGTCTGCTCCTTAGTCTGGGGTCTACTCATCAGAGTGGGGGAAGCACAACAGTGTATGGGAGCTACTGTCTGCAGTAAAGAAGCCATTTAGAAGAATTTATTCCTTCCTTTTTGAAATATTGTCTGAAACACTGTATAACTATTTGTTGAGTTATTGGAAATTATTAATGTTATTAATGAATCTATTATCTCGTGTATAAACTTAGTATTGAGTCAAACATGTAGACAACTAACAACCTATACCAGTAACAGGCGAGGAATGTGACAGGAATTAAGGCTCAAGGATGCTTAAGTGACAAAACCCAAAATATTCAATGACAATGCATTGAGAAATGCTTTTGATAAGAGGTACTCTAATGTTCAAAACAGGATTCAATGAAGAAAGTGTTTGCAAGTGTTCTCCATTCCTGCATTTGGCTGTGAGGCTATGACTACCACAGTAGATGGGTAAACACTGAATTCACTTTGATAATTATCTAAAAATGTAAAACAGGCAAGTTAGAAAAAGATAAGCTTTCAGAAATGAGTCAGTCCACAATTCATGTGCACAAAGTTCAGTTTTTCTCATTTAAACTGCCAATGAAAAGCTTTGGCAGAAGGGCTATGGATTTTTCTGTGGAAAATAATTCTTCATGATCTACATACTGTTTTAGGCAAGTAGAATACAAAATAACTTTGGTGGAAAGGTCTACCATAACCTTTTATTCTACAGAGGACTTTTTCTAATAACAGAATGGAGTAATAGGTTGTGTTTTTCTTTGAGTTATGAAGTTGTGGTCCTCATACTTCACTGAAAAGAAAAACGTCAGTGTGGCATATCGAAGAAAATTCCTCTTGATCTATTAATGAATATGCAAGATGTGTCTCTCACAACCAAAATCTAGTCATTTAAGATAAATCTGGTAAGATTGTAATATATACAGTACCAGTCAAAGGTATGGACACACCTACAGTTTTTTTTTTTTTTTTTTTTACTATTTTCTACATTTTAAAAAACAGGTACGGTAACAAACAAGTATAATAACACATGATTATGCTGTGATAAACAAATATTGACTATCTTAGTGTAACGATGAGCATGTGCAGAAAGGAGCGAGATTTAATTGGGGCAAATCCAGAATCAGTGTCGTTAGAGCAGTTCAGGGTCAAAGAGCCAACACAGAGAGCATGGGGATACATGAGTAAACAACAAAAAACACATGAAGGCAAATAGGAAAACAGGCTATACTTAGGCTAGGGAAAGTACAAACCAAAAGCTACCATACGAATAAACATGCAAACATTCAATGAACTAAACACATACACAAATTATTCAAAGACCAGCAAAAACACAAGGGACAAGACATGGTTTAAATACACAAACTTAACAAGGGACAGGTGTGGAAAATCAAACGTGGGGCGGAGAAAACGAAACTAAGGCATGGAACCAGGGAGTGCAGAAAAACAGAAGACAGGGAAACCATGACAACAGGGACGCCAGGAGGTTGACCATTCGTGAGTGGATTTGAGATTCTTTAAAGTAACTGTCCTATACTATGATGAGAGTTTTGCATATTCTTCTTACCTTAACCAGCTTCATGAGGCAGTCACCTATGATACCGTTTCATTAGTCTTGAAGATCTTCTCATATATGCAGAGCACTTGTAGGGTGTGGAAAGAAAACTGTTCTGAAAGAAAACTGACGGTGCATCTAAAATTGTGTGTGTTTTGAAAATAAATTCATATATAGGCTAATATAGGAACACCTTTCCCAAATTATATTTGTCTTAGAAATAAATGTATACATAATCCAGTAGATGCCTTTCTTACCATTAAAAACATGCATTCAGTCAACTTTTGACTGCTACTGTATGTGTCAACAAATGTAATGTCAGAGCTGGACATGTGAGTAATAATCTCACTCTTACAGTTCACAGCAGCAGTAATCAACACTGAACTGTATTGGTGAGATAGAGACTGTTCACATTCGGGAAAAGGAAGAGTTGCGTGGGATGGGGAGGCACATATAGGGAGCATTTCTGTTTAGAAAAGGGATCAACAAGTGCACACACTGTGCTGTTCCAGTGACTCACAACCTAGCGTTGTTATAATGGTCTCAAAGTTATTCAGATCTCCAATTCTCTGTTGAGTGTTGGAGTATATCTAGTGTTGAATCCAATTTTACAGGTTCTCTGCTGCTCTCCTGTGGCAGACCCCCTCCTCTGAGCCCTCTTAAGGTTTTCTTTTAGGGAAATTTGTGTATCTTCCTAATAAATAGGAATGTAAAGAAAAAGGAAATTTATGCAGACCTAACATACTATATAGTGTTGCTGCTTGTCATCCTGTATATATGATGTGATCTATGTTATAATGAGGAATTCTTCCCCCATCGCTCACCATGTGCTAAGCAATAAAACCAAAAATTATAAAATTATTATTTTTACAACAATATTTACAAATTATTTTACAGAAATATAATATTGAAACAGAATAAAATAAGATAATGTCATGGTACGGCGCCTCCCCCCTCAATTCTGTGTGCGTGTGCGTGTCTGTGTGTGTTCGTATTGCCACACCTTCTTGTGTTGTGATCCTTGTTGTGTGTAATTGTCATGAGTGTATATAAGTCTCATTTCGCATCCTCAAAGTTGTCGGTGTTTGATCTAAGTAGTCTGTGTTAAGACGTCTGATTCCTGTGTGAAATAAAAATGTATGTTTGTGTTCGAAGTGCCTCGTCCCCGCATCCTGCTTAACCCTCGTCCGTCACAGATAAAAACAAAAACTACAATATAAAGGATAAAATACATGAGCAGAAACTGAAGTGCAACAGTGATGTACATTATTAATTGCAGGCTAATTAAAAGCTAATCGGAGCAGACAGTTTCTTACCCTCCACCAAAATTCCAACAGAGACAAAGGAGGAGACAGCCAGTGTCCGGATGGCCTGCATAGTGTCAAATGCTCTGCGAAGGAAATGGAGCAGGGTAGAGCAGGTGGAGCAGAGGGTGTATGGGGTGTATAGAGCATAGGTGAGATCTGGTAGAGAGCAGGAAGCCAGGGCTGTGACTGTCGTAAATGAGGGCCGGATGAAGGGTTGAGCTAGAGAGGGAAGGTCAGGGAAGGAGGAGGGGGGGGCAAGGGAGCAAGGTAGTGCGAGAGCGAGGGAGTGAGGGAATGAGGGAGACAGGATACTAATGAGACAAAGTGGGGAGCGAGTGAGCCGTCTGGGCCGAAGGGGCGAAACAGAACGACAGCATGAGAGGCAGGCAGCGCGAGAGATCGAGAGAGAGTGAGAGAGAGAAAGAGAGAGGAAAAATTAAATGGGCAATGGGTGGTGGACACCGAGGCAGGCGTAAGTAATTTGTCCAACGTGATACAATTTTAGACAGCTGGGGCAGCAAGTGTTCGGGCTGAGAACAGACGGCTTGGATGATGCTTTGCAGACAGACTGCTACTGAACATTTCTGGCCGCCCCACTCCTGCCCTGGGGCACATCAAAGACAGGACTTCCCATCTTCTGTCAGTGTTTAAATGATTCAGTGTAAATACTACACCTCTGCTGACTGAATAAGAGCGCGTATTTGGGCATGTGTTACAAATCAGACTGCCTGTGCATATGGGGATTTGAGTTCAGGTGTGTTCACATAAATGTGTTTTTGTGTGTGTGTGTGTGTGTGTGTGTATCTTTGAATTTGCCCATGTAACTGCCTCTGTGATAGCAGTCAAAATCTCTTTGCACCAAACCTTCATGTGCGGTTCCCAACTCTCTCTTGCATATTCCTTCTTGCTGTTCTTTCCCTATATTTCCTTACCGGAATCTCAAGGGCTCCAAATGGACATTTTCTGATACAGGTCAAGCAAAGAAAAGGTTGCCATTTCCACTTATGCCATTAAAAAAAATGGTGCCATCAAACCCCTGCCCCCAGGTGCCATATGCCTGCTCACAGTGGTTGCAAGTTTCAAGTGAATGCTATCAGGTGCTGCTCTCCTGAGAAGTCACATGAATTGCAGTTCACCCTTTTTGTCTTGATAAGCTGTTTCACAAAGATGCACACTTCACATCTAATGCTAATATAGTTCAACCCAAGGGAAAATGGCAAATTTTCTTGCTGTTTGTATGTGCAAGTTGTTCAGTAGAAAGCTAACAGTAATTTGTGACTCATTTTGGTGTAATTGGATTCAAGTTCACTACAGACCACTCTGTCCAAAGCTAAACTTCTTTGAGTGTACATAATATCAGTCTTGCGGAGATGGTATTTAAAAGTCACATAATTTAATACTATGTTCATAGTATATGTATATACTAGTATAGTATATAGTTAATGCCAATTTCTCAAAAATGCTCATTGCCAATATCTAGTTAGTTGGCACAACTTATCTCACTAACCAGTATCCTCTACAACTCTACACTGTTTAGCACCTTTGACTGAAGTGTTCCTTTCAAACACAGTTCAGGAGGAGTTAAGTTTAGAAGAGCCTGTCAGTCAAATTATCCAAATAGATATCCTGCTGGTGTAAATTACTCAGCTTCGCATGAAGTAGCTGTCAGCGCTTTCACTTAATTTTTAACTCATTCCTATCCAGTTTCCATTGTACATTTAAATTAGAATGCATTTGAGTTGCTTCGAAAGAACAGACCTATCAACAGTTTCCAGTGTGGTGGCCCTTCCTTGTCTCTATGTCAGCTCTCTGTTCAGTTTGAAGTGGTCCTTGAGAAAGACCGGATGAGTTTGAACTCCTGCTCCCCACTACAATGTTCTCAAAGCTGGTGACATTGTATTACCATTTGTAAATATGCATTTTGTCTGCACAAAAACAGATTGTGTAAAAATATTATTTTGAGAAAAGAAAACATAGTAGAAGAGACAAAATATACACCCTTTGCAGAAAGATACTGCACTTTGGGAGTTATTCTTTGAACATAATGAACGATGATGTGATCGACGTAACTTGCTTTATGGCATTAACATGATAAAGGGACTTTATTCTGCACATTCAGTCTCGCCTGGCTTTGAAGTTACTAGCAGTAGCGGATGGTGGCTGATTGTGAGCTAATTCAGTAATTACCCTAAGTCTCCCAGGATGGGAAAAAAGAGTAAATTCTTAGATCATTTTTAATGAGCTGAAATTATAAAAACTATAAAAATAATTGTTTAAACAAATGGGATTTTCAAAATTGTTTAGCATGCTGACCAATTATGGACAAGTCTGTGGGTCCATATGTATGCGTGCACGCATGTTTGTGCGTGCATGCATGGGTGTGAATGCATATGTGTGTGTGTGTGTGTGTGTGTGTGTGTGTGTGTGTGTGTGTGTGTGTGTGTGCATGTAGGTGCTTGCATAAGGTATATAGGGAACACTAGGGGATGTCAAATTGCTGTCCACTCACACTCATCTCAGGGCCTGTGACTTTCCTCAACAAGCTGATAAAGCTGATCATGATGAACTAAGTATCAAAACACAGTATTTTTGCTCTGTCAGTGGCTAGTAGTGTGAAGAAGAAACATTCTCACACTGGTTTCAGAAGGTAATGCTGCAAATCACTGTGTGGTAATAGTACTGAACATCATATTATTAATTTGTTTAGTTTACTTTCTACTGCTTCCCTCCTTCTCCAAATGAATCTGGGAATTTCGTCACACTGAGTTGAGTCCTGGCACTTCAAAAGAAAGGTTACAGAAAAATGTATACCCTTGACTTGTTCTGAGATGTTGAAAATGGAGCATCACTAATGTCGTAAATCTGATTTTCTACTTCTACTTCCAAACTTTGACTGTCTACCCTTCTTAGGCCAGGACATTGTGCTCCATATTTACAAAACAAGCCTTCTCTCCCTCCATCTCTCTCTCTCTGCTCTTTGTGTAATTGTCGATGTTCACACTCATTCTCTAGTGGGTTATTACGCCAGTCTTGCCATTGTTTACTGTATGAGTTTGTATGAGTTTTCTGTAAACGGTTGGTGAAGAAGAGGAGCAGGGGGAAGATGGATAACAGAGGGGGAAAGCAGCTGTCTTGCTCATGCCAGGAAGCTGTCAGACAGTCAGGGTTAATGAGGCAGACCTATATCTGTTTGCAGCCCCAGGGATACAGGGACCAGCATGCATGTGCATGTGTGTGTGTATGTGTGTATTATATGACCAGTTGCCTGACTCACATTGATGTTAAGGGATTAAAAGCGTTGCTGACATTATTCATGCTAACAGCTCAATAAGTACAACCAACTGGACTCTCTCAAGGGATAATATATTCCATCTAAGAGGTATAAATTATGCTCCTGTTATAAGAGGAAAGATACAAGGGTGAAGGGTGATGGGTAAGTCTTCTAAATAACATTTATGAAATGGGACGATATTAAGTTTAAGGTCATTCAAGGATAACATAGATTGCTTGAAAAAATGTTTAGACAGATGATTGTCTCTCTCCCTCTTGCTCTCTCTCTCACACACACAGATCAATTATGCTGTTTTAAATATAGGAGACAGACAAGTTGTCACTTTACAAAATATCTAAACCTTTAGAAGGTACTGACATAAACCTTTTACATTAAAATAATAAAATGCATGCCCTTTTATCTGAGTCATTCTATCTATCAAAGTCAAGGATACAAAACAATGAAGTAAACACACTTTTAGGTTTTTTTTCCAATCTAATCTTCTAAAAAAGAAGGCTCTCTTTGTTTATTCAATTAAAACTTTTTAAACACCACCAAATGATGTTGTTTTTGAAAAAATATATTTAGTCTGTGGATAATTGAAACCCTGGGTTGTTTCTAGACTTATATTAGCAAGGTGTCACCATGAGGCATGTTATTACATTAGGGGTACTTTTGCCAAATTTGTAAGTTATGCTTAATTACAAATGCAATATGGAAAGAGGAAGAGCCCTTTGGATATTATGCTCAGGCAGTGAGGCAAATGGAACTGCCTCAGTAAGGCAATATGAAGTATAGTAAAGGACCTGGGAGCTAACAACAGCAGGAAGTTCAGTGGAAATGAGCTTTAGGACAGTCAGCGCTACCAACAGCAAAGGCTATGGACAAAAAAATCCTTCCACACATTTTGGAAGAGCAGCTTCCAAATATAGGACAGGCATTTGCCAGAAAAACAAACTTGCTTAGTGACTTGTTTACTGGCTGGCAGAGATGTGATCTGATGAAGAGCATCTTTTGAGTGGCTCACAGGTTTCCCAGAGCTCCCACGTGCCAAAATTTTAAAAAGCAAAATGTGGGAGCTTTTTGGAAAAACCTGGAAGAGGTGGTTTGGAGAGAAATGCTGAAACCTGGGAAGGTGTGGAAAGTGACCTAGGCATGAATACTGCCCACATGACTGGGAAGGAGATCACATGACTGGGAAGGAGATCACAGGACTGGGAATGTGACCACAGGACTGGTAATGTGACTATAGGTCTGGGAAGGTGACCACAGGACCGGGAATGTGACTATAGGCATGGGAATATGACCATGTGACTGAGAAGGTGGCCACAGGACTGGAAATGTGACCAGAAGGCTGTTAATGTGACTGCAGGACTGGGAATGTGACTGCAGGGTTGGGAATATGACTGCAGGACTGAGAATGTAACTGCTGGGCTGAGAATGTGACTGCAGGACTGGGAATGTGACTGCAGGGCTGGGAATGTGACTCGGTGGCCAACGTGTCAGCTCTCTCACATCTGCAGGGAAAGGAGCATTGGCTGTTAGCCATTGAAGGAGTCTCAGCTACAAGAATCACAGTTCCGCCTTACTTTGAATTTCTGTAATCACATCCTTAATGATGGACCACCAGGAAGCAATGAGGCAGCAAATCATTGTTGGTGGATGAAAGAGATCTATGTCACAAATTTCCTGAGGCATTTTATATGCGATACAAAGTGCTCAAGGAAGAAATAGAACAAATCTTGCTGCTGCTTTTAGATAATTAGTACTCATGTTTGTCCAACTATGGTCTAAATTATGACAAAGAAAATCCAATGCTGTCTCCTGCCAGTCAATGCTTATAGCCCCGGTCAGTTTATGGGACCTTGAAAAAGTTCATCAGTACCGCCTGTGATACATTGATGCTGAACAACCCAGGAAAAATGACATACCAGCAATTATTGCCATCACGTATCCAAGAGGAGCACATCCAATGAAAGTAGGCTACGAGGAGGGTTCGAAAACACTAGAATTCAGTTCTTGAGCTGCAGTCAGAATATTCTCCATTGTAGGTTACTAACCATCCCAGAAACTGAATGTAGGAATGTGATTTCAGTTAGGAGTGAGGAAAAGCAACACTACAGAGCCAACTGCCACTGAAAGCACTACAGCAGGGAACAGCTGCCACTGAAAACAGCACTGCAGCAGTAGCTGCCAGAAACAGCAGCACTGTCTTGCCAGCCAACAGCAGCTCAGTGGCCTCCACTGAATGCAGTAGCATTAGAGCATTAGCTGCCAGTAAAGGCAACAGCATAGCACTAGCCAGTAGCAAGCTGGTGTCTGCCACTGAAAGCAGTTCCAGTGCCAGGAGTGCCTGTGCTTCAACTGTATTGGTAAAAAAGCAACAAAAAGCTGGTAGATTGACTGAGAGGGTGGCAAGTTAAAGGAAGAGAGGGCAAGTTGTTTCAAAGCACCAGAGAAAAAACAACCCACCCTTTAACCAAAGACAAAGAGGACTGTGAAAAACAGAAAGGTTATTTCTGATGAATCATCAGAGGTTGTGGGGGTTCTTTTGTTTGATATGCGTTCTGCAGCTACCATTGTGCTGCAAATAACAAGAATTAGCCCCATGAAGTCTATACATCAGGCCATCCTGTTTATCTCTGCCACAAGTGTGACTCAGGAGATTCTGACTTTTTTTTAACCTGACGTAGCTGACATTTTTAGTGTTTGTCCTCTGAGTACACTGAGAGGAAACAGCTAGTCGAATAATTTTACAGTAATGTTAGAACACATTGTTTCTTTAAAGGGGGATCAATTTGCATCACCAGATTTACCAGTCACAGACTGTATATTGTTTGCAGATGCAAGTATTGCATATACAATAAAATATATAGGCTATAAATTAGTATAACAGATTCCATAAGGTAGAAAGCCAACCCTATCATGGTGCGTGTGGTCACATGTCTTCTCCGGCCACAAATATATTTTGCAAAAGCTCTGAATAAAGACCATGGTCTAAATATCTTAACCTTTTCTAAAGCTTCATGGCTTGTGTGGCTTTATATTTTCTTTAATTGTTTTTTTAAATTACTTTTCCTCCTCTGTTCTACTTTAATCTATATTAATATGTTAATGTGAGCACATTTGATTTTTGGTCCTACTTGCATTTGCAGAATAACTAAAACTTTCAACCCAAATACGTATCTAAGTTAGTTAAATACGTAACCTATCTAAGTTAGCGGTAACATTACATGCAAAATGGTTAGCAGTTAAAACGGTAATAAACACTTTGTTACCTCAGAAGCATTATTGTTGTACTCCTATTAATCACATAATTTGGCAATAAGTTAGAACGGTGTATTACATGTAACAAGAATTGTTTTCACCATCTTTAGCTAGTGTTTTTTTGTTGGAGACTATTTAGATTAACTTTCTAGCTATCTTGCTTGTGATGTGGTTTGCTTGTGGCAATGTTAACGTTGTTTATCCGTTTACTCTCAAAGGTAACGCTGAGGTATCTTTTTTTCCAGGACTGCCTCTACCCTACACATACGCTGTGGATATCACTAGCTATGAATGCGAAGCCAAAGCTGAAGCTGTGTGTAAGGTTGTGTTACGCAGGATTAAAGTGGGAAACGACAGTTTAATAAAGTTGGGTTTGAAAAAAACATCTTACAGGCATCCTCTATTTTGTTTCTTTGTTCAAACAGTCTATTAAACTACGTAGTATTTGAACTGACGGGTGAACGGGCTTTAAAGCGCTGTTTCGATCTGATGACTTCACAGCTGGGCTTCAAAACTACTGGCATTCACTCCGGAGAACAGCGCGGAGATGTGAATCGAGCATGAAGCGAAGCTTATTCGTACATGGCTTAGTTTAAACACACTGTCCCACGTGCAACCTTTGAGCAAAGTAGCTCACTTTGAAATTGGTTTTAAAAATGCTGTGATTAGTTGCAGACTCCATGCCGAACGTTGTATCTTATTCTAGAAATGAAAACATTAAGAATCTATAAGTGATTAATTATTGAGTCAGTTAGTCACTGATAAGTGCTCCTTGGCGCGTCGTTTAGGTGAGAAAGCTTGTCCATACATCTTAATAATTGGGTAGATATGATGGGACTTTAACATTACAAGCTGTTAAGCCATTGAAACACTTCAAAAATTGGTGTCATGTTAGAGAAAGCGATATATTTGGTGTGTGAACGGTTAATTAATTAAAACGGTGATATGGATTAGCCTCAGCGCGCTCAACAGCTGGTTATAGCTGTGATTAGCACTCGCAAACATCGAGCATGTTCTGAATTTCATCCTCGAGGACATAATAACAACCATGTGAAATGTTCACCGTCTTAGCGATAATTGTACACATTTATCATTAAAACACAAAGGATAAAGCTTGACCCTGGCAGGTGTGAAGTTAGCTACTGAATCATGTGACTAGGTGCTGTCTCATGACAAGACGACTGCAGCCTTGGGAAGTGCGGGAAGTCATTATTGTGATAAATGCAATATAAAGGTTTTACATTATAATTATCTATTCCAGTGTAGTTTATCTGTCTTGGACCAGTCGTGAAATGCTATGGCTCATTTATAATGTGCCACTGATACCATTTTACAACTCTGAAAGAGGAAATTAATCTCAGCACCTCTGACAGCGTGTGTCTTGCTGAATTCGAAAGTTCGAAAGTTTCCCAGGCTTTGCCAAAATGTTTCTTTACAAGGCTTGTGTCACTTCCTCCCTTACTTAGACTTATCACAGTTCTGGTGTAAGCTGCTTTCACATACAAAGTACTTACATACAAATTAATAATCAAAAGTCTGTCATAGTCTTCCTGTGACTGAGTGCTTGCGCATGACTGCAATAATGCTTCCTCCTCAAAACAAAAGTCATATATGCCTATATACACAATACAGCCAGTATTACAGTAACTTTAGTAGCCTACAATATGGCACCATCTAGTGCTCAAAAAACAGCTTTACTTATTTATTTACTTATTTATTTGGGTTGTGAATAATTCCATTAAATGACAGTGTATAATTGTCAGACTGACTAGCTGCAAATTTGTTACTAATAAGTCCCCATAAAATGACACTGTTAATAAAACTGAAGGATTTGGGGTGTAAAACAAGATGTTAAGCAAGCAAGCAAACAAACAAACATCACATGGTATTGCCACAATAAGGCTGACTTTTGCTACTTAGTATTTTTTTTTATGAATGAAAAGCACTCTAGTCAAAGGAGATATTTTGTTTACAACTCAGTGGTCAACACAAAGTCAAGGTAACACAAACCCATTCGCAACCAAATGCCTTGCAGAACTTAGCAAAGCAGGTCTCTGTACTTCATTCACAGACAGTCACAGGACTCACATTCAGCCTACCCCCATCTTAAAGAAACGGTCCATCACTCAAGACCTAATTCCCTCTATCGTGAAGCTGACCACACAGAAACCGGGACGGAAACAAACTGCTTCCTGCCTATTGACCGCAATCCCAAGGTCCCTCTCAAGGCAAAAGCTTTTGTTCGTTTAGTTGCAGTGCGAGTGTGCTGAGGGCTTTGTGTGCAGTAGGAACACAGATGCTGCAGAGGGAAAGAGCAGAGTTCAGTATAGTGACCTCTGCACAGCCAACAGGGAAGACAGTGCACAAGGACATCTGCTGTGGAGCATTGTTAATAATTGATGGCTTGCTGTTGTCAGCTCCCATGGGAATCGTCTGATTCTCATCAATCGAGCTTAGCCTGCTCATAGTGTGCAGGACAATACGCAGGAGTGCACCTAAATGGATGCTCAGTCATGTAGGGGAAAAAAAGCAAACCATGCATGAATGTGTCATCATGCAGCTCACACTATAGAACCGGCCACTGGAATGCATCTAGTGCATTCAATTATTTTTATGCATTCAGTTTTTGGAATATATTTATAAGAATTAATCATTTTTGTATTAATTTTAGTTTTTAGAATATATTTATTGAATATATTTATGGAATGGACATTTATCGAATTTATTATTAGTATTTATGGACCAAGCATATACTATGTCTTCCTTTTATTATATTACTACTAAAGTCAATCTAAGGAGCTTGTCAAGTTTGACTCACATAGACCTGGACTAGATCTGGGGAAATTAAACTGAAGCCTATTGAACATGGCTTGTGTAGGAGGGCCTTCCACTGTCCGGCCGACATCAGATGCCTTTTCGTTTTGGCCGCTGTAAACATCACCAGGCCAAAATGAAGGCCTAGAGAACTGGCTCTTATGGGATGCTGAGCAGGAAGAGAAGTGAGTGCAAAGACAATGAAAAAGGATCTGTGTCTAATGGAGGACTCTACGGAAGTGCGGGATGCTCAATCCTTCTCCAATTCTGCCCCAGGATGGAAATTGGAGCCGTCCGGCTGCTTGGCGTGGTCTAGTCTTTGATCGATCTGAACCAGAGTTTTGTTAAATATGTGCGCTGGCAATCAATGGCTACTTGCTTGGCCACCAGGCAAAATGCACTAACATCTGAACAATTAGCTAATGAGAGCTGTAGTCAACCATGCGCTGTTGTATGTGTTTCGCTTCTGATGCCAGTAACATGATTAGCAGAGGCAAACACGTCATTGACTGAATATGTAAGAAGATAGAGGAGCAAGGTGATATATACTGGGGCATTTTAGCAGCCCACTACACTGGAATAGTTAGATTATAGATTCTGGGCAGGATATCAAGAACAAGAGCTCTCTGTGTGTGTGTGTGTGTTTATCCATCATCTAAATGACCTTTTAAGCAAGTGCATAACACATCTCCAAGGACGTAAAGCCATTATTAACATACAACTTTTTTTTTTTAAACAGTCCACAAAAACACTTACATACCACATGGCAGCACTGTCTATAAAAGCCCTGAAATGCAATAAACACAAATGCTTTCATGCCCTTTACCACACTGCAAAGTGCTTAATAATGCAATAAAGGCTTAAAGAACACAGGAAACAAACTGGAAACCTTCAAGCCACAACAGAAGATATTAATTCCACAGCTAAAGCATGATCTCCATTTGACAGGATGCTGAGTTACAGTTGTTTTCTCAGATGGGTGACCTTCATATGCACACAATGGAAACATTCTGCATTTGCAAAAGAGTGAAATGCCCTCCTGAAACCTGACCAGTTTTCCTGTGTGAATAGCTGATGTTATTATTAAATTGGAGCAGCATTAGTAACACATGGATGGAGAAACGACTTGCAAATTCAAACTTGTGATGTTTTTTTAAATAGTAAGTAATGTTCCAAAATTCACAGTCACTGACAAATTCACAGTCTCCTAAATATATTTTGGAATAATACTTGTGCACTAACTCTTATCGAGAAAAATATACAGGGTCTGCACACTACAGATCTGATATGTTGTTTAATTGCAAATGGTTATGTGCCTGATCCTTGTATAAACAGAAATGATTATTGTAGCAGCTAGTTATTTGTAGAAGTTTTAAAAGTAACTTTGCAATTACGAGAGCTACACAATACTACATGGAGACTGATTACCAGTGAAGTGGCACACCATATGATTATCAATCACAGCCAACCCAAGACTAATTACAGGGACCTGCCTTTGCTCCATGAAAAACACTGCACAGAAAATTAATGGCTATTTGGTTCCTATTAGCTGAACTGAGTTTCGGTATTCATTTTCTCTGGCTCTTAAAGGAAAACCCAGCCTATCAATCTCCTAGCAAATAAAGTCACCTGTCTGGAAGATAACATGCTGAAAACTAAGGCAGTGGACCATTCGCTGATCTTGAATCCTACCTCGATCCAGTTCTGGGGGCCACATTTCTTGCCAGCGAATGCACACTCCAGCAGCATGTCCTCGATGCGGTGCCGTGTGCGGTTGTAGAACTCAGCCAGGTTGAAGCGGATGCTCTGGCGGTCAGGCTCGGGGGCCAGCTGGAACCCGGGGGCCATATTGTCCTCATAGCCCAGGAGTGGCCCCATGAAAACAAGGTCACTGTAGCTGATCTGTGAGCGTCGGAAGCCGTTGTAATTGCAAATGGTGATAGCCGGGAAGGTGAAGTTCAAGGTACTGCGCTCGTCCAGCATAGTGATGTGGTCGTATGTCAGGTAGTAAGCGACGCGATCACCCACCTGAGACAGGAACACAGACAAGGCAAACAGGAAGCATACTGCCCAGATGCCCTGTCGCTTGCCGAATTTCTGGTTCTCTACAAAGACGTGGTTGGGGCCGTGGAGGCTGCAGCCGCTGAAGAAGTTAGCCAGGTCAAGGTTGGGCTCCGGTTCCTCCTCTGTCTCATCATAGACCTCCAGCCCATCGCATTCGTCTTTGAAGTGACTCTGCGTGAGGTCATCCAAGCTCACCACCTGCTTGAAGTTTTCGTTCACGCTACCCTGATAAGAGCCGACAGGATTGTCCTCGTCTGTAGCAAGGGAAAGGGTGCAAGTGATTCGGACCATGGCTGAAGCTGGCCAGATCGTCTGGCGGGATGAAGTTCAAGACAGATCGGCCCCAGCTGGAGAATCCTAGCTTGCAATCGAGATGGGTGGGGCACAGAAGAGTTCAAATGTGTTCTCGAGGCAAAACACGGGGCTGCATGCAACTGAATCACAGCATTCAGTTGAACATTATATGAGCATGCCAGAGTTCATCGCATGATGGTTAAGCTCAAGATTTGATCTTACATATCAAAATTCGATGATCCATTCATTCAATGAGCCTTGAAAACCCAAATCTACAACAGGTGAGAAACAAAAAAACTTATCATAAAAATAAACAGCTTGGTTCGGTCCTGGCCTAGGAGACCATCCTCCAGACAAAGATCCAAAGATTCCTTATGTGAATTGTTACAAATCCATCTCATAACACATAAGCCAGAAGGTCACGCTATCAGCGCATCAAAGAGAGCGAAAGATGCCATCACACGGACCTTGTCCACTTCCCGCAGGACACGAGGCTGGGTGGTAAACAAGTCCTCCTGGCCCTGGGATCGGGAGCCCAGAATACGTCACTCTTCCTCTAACTGATGGTCTGAGGAGGTCACAATGCCTCTTACCCATCCACGCCCACAGTTGGTGGGGGAAGAGATCCAAGATCCTGCTACGTTATACTCCCACAGCACCCTGCCACAGCTTCAACCAGAGCATGATGTCAGCACCTGATCATCTTTCTACCCTTCCCAAGAGGACACACTGCATTTTAAAAGTGTCAAAGGCTGATAACCTTTTTTGTTTTTTATGACATTCAATCAAAAAACAAACAAACAAACAAACAAAATAATGTGGTAATATTGACAACCCACATAGCAAAAATTAGATTATTGTTCAACAAAGAGGCTAAGTTATTGTTTCACAAATAGCTACAAACAAAATAAACAATACTAAAGAATTGTAACAGCTTTGAGAAATGTTAATATGGAAAGTTGGCTATATGGTGGCTGGCTCTGTGAAAATGTATTAGAACCCAGTGCTGATCCTTACACCTTTCATTTCTCCACCATGTATTTCATATAGCAATGGCACAAATTTTTAAATGTGCACCTACACATGGTTGAACCATAAAGCAATGTTTGGGATTAAAACAGGTGTGAGATCCTGATTAGACATTTAGCAACCAACATTTGGTTACTATATTTAGTCCTGTGGGTCCTCGCTGGGTCTGTGCTGTTTACAGAACTTACTTCTAAGCCTTTTTCACATATTCTTATCAAGGGAAAAATGTTTCACTGACACTTCATCCCAGCAAAGCTCCCTACAAAACCCATGGTAAACAAACTGTCAAGTGCTATCTACATACTGCCATCTGTGGGAGGACAAAATACAGTTTTCTCTCAACATTTTCATTTAATATGCTAACATCTTATCCTATTTATGATCTGCCATTTAATGTTTGGCTCTTTGCTCTGAGTTATTTTAACATGTTCCACAATTTAGAAGCAAAATTAGTCTGAAACCTTTTAGTTCTGGATAATCTCCCTCAAACCCACATTCCCTTGATCATATTGGCTGTCAGAGACTGAGAGCTCTTCCTTTCAGCATCCAGAGGAAAACAGATCTAACTATTGATTTTGGCTCAATCAGATAGGCAGCGGCTTATTTTCAGAAGACCAAGCAGTGAGAGGAAGGAAACTGTGGCGTCTCTCAAAGCAAATGCTCCATTAGCAATTCTGCAAAGCACTATGGGCAAAAAGTGACAGGCACAGCTGCGTCTCTGGTCGTCCTCTATTACCAACTCAGCAACAGAGCCCATTTTCAGCATTCTTTCAGCTGGCTGCTGGCCTGCTGACTTGATGCAGCACTCTGACTAGAAGATGACAGTCCCAATGCGGCTCAGAAACTTCTCAGGCACTGCAAGCCCTGACAAGGCAGAGACATAGCAGGTTCCCGCCAAAATAAAACAAAACAAAACAATGAACTGGGCTAAAACCAGCAGCCTCAGAAATGTACAAAGTTTCAGTAAACATAAATCACCTCTTACCTTCTGATTAGGCCACATGATCCTGTTGTCCTAGGTAAACTATTTAAGATTATCATGTGGCTCGGCAGATGCCACAGTCCTTTTGTGTTGCAAATGCCAATAAGAGAGTGCACTAATGTTGCGTTTGCAAGTCTCACTGGCAATTCTTTGTCATCCTAGGTTTGCAAATGCGAAAAAAAAGGTGATAATGGTGTTCTGTCATGTTATGGCCTGGCCTTTGATGTACTATATAGATTCTTTAATAAACTGGGCATTTTCACAGTCATAGGCATTGTATGGTATGTCTAAAAAAGACTCCAAAGACTGCCTTTTTCATGCCCAAGTAATCTCTGTCAAACACAAAAGTTGTTTACAGGGTTCACTGATCTAAGATAAACAATCAGTGCAACTACAATGATTTTGAATGAAATATTCCTTTGGGCTCCAATACAATAAGTTAAAATAACACTTTTTAATCTGATTATATGAAATAAAAGAAAAAATACCTCAATGTTACAATGACTGCTCAATGCCAGTTCCAGTCAAATCAAATAATGCACAGTTGATAAGGGCTAGAACATGTGGAGGGCAACAATTCAGTGACACAAGGCCAGTCTATGCCCTTTCAATACTTTAATTATTTTTGTGTCACATTAAGCACTTTCAAGGGTTTTCAGTGCCCTTGAGATACAAGTAGAAACCAAGAGAAGAAACCCAAGCTCTGTGAACAGAACTAGGCTTGAAGGACACAGTGCACACTGCAGCCTTCAGAAATACATAATGTACATGCACAACATTAAAGGAAGCCAGGATGTTATTTCTAAGACATAAAGGCAAGCTTCTGCCACTCGTCAGCAGATGGCGCCAGAATTACTTTTTGGACGATTGCGCTTAAAACGTTCCTGCCACAAATAGTATACACAGCACACCGAGAAGCATAATAGCCTGAGGTAAAGTCACTAAAAGCCAGCTCCACATATGTTCACATTTCTGAGCCTGATCCACCCCATGATCGTAACTCTTGGTCAGTGTTTTGATATTCCACATTCTGAAAAACTTTAGTGGTGTGTTCAGATGTATGTCAGTGATCAAATAGAAAAAAAAAGGTTAGAATGTGATTGCTTGCATATTTCTCTGCACATGGCCTTTGCTGGTGACTGCACATGAGCACCGAACTGGGAGAAAGTGATAAGAAATGGCGCAACATCTAACATTTTAAAACAATCGGACACTGGGATTATTCAGATTTATCTACAATGTAGGCTATGTAATATTACCTAGTTGATAAATAATCAGTGTTAACACTGATAACACTGATTATTTATTAATTGTTAACATAAACTTTTCACATTGCTGCTCAAAAACACGAAAATATGAACATATAAATGTGCCAGCCAGAATGCTGTTGTATGGGAAGTAATAGTTTCAATTATTAAGTACATTTTATGTTGTAGTGAATATAGCCTACAGGTCCCCCAGGACTACTGTCTCATTTGGAGCTCCTGCAAAATCTCATTTCATTGGTAGTTAACTGAACAGTATAACTGATTGGTCGATCTGTTGTCACACCTGACTCCTAGATAACAGAATGGTGGAAAGTCTTAGTACCTGCACCCGAGGGCTGTGATGTTTTTATCTGTAACATAAATTAATTGATTTTAAAATCCAAAAGCTTATTTTGTATTCAAGGTCCAGAGCTGTATGTCCACATTAAGAAGGGCTTTGCTATTGTTTAGATTGGCCACTGGGGGGCAGTATGTGTTTTCCAGTGATACTGGGACATAGTCTAAGGGTTGGTGTTTTTGTTGAAGTGAGAGATGGTCAGGAGCCTCCACTTTTTTCAATCAAGTTCGTCTCTGCAGCTTAGCCGACAATTATGATAGACCTGTTGTTACCATGGATACCCACCAGCCACAGGAAGATGCGGGATAGGGTAGTCTACACACACACACACACACACACACACACACACACACACACACACACACACACACACTACACCAATAAAAAAGAAAGAAATTACACTATGATTATGACCTACTATGAGAGTGGGTGAATAAACCCGGTCTTGGATGACACACCAAAACATCACAGGCGTATCAAACACTAAAAACAGCAGATTAAAACAAACAACACCAGGAGCCAGGCGCTAGCTGGAGGCAGTTGGAAAAGACGCCTATTGATATTCCCCAGTTCTGAGACGTCAAACGTGAAAATGAAAGCTGTTAGCAGGCAATAAAAACAAAGGCGACCGAAACAAGTCAGACACCAGGGTGACAGGAGGTGATATCATTACACAGCACGATGCTGCGTCAGCTGAGTACTGCAAGGAGGCCCTTTAAATAAGCTGTTTGGGCTGAGTGACACGTTCCTAATCTTGATCAGTATGCGCCAAAGAGAGTCAGTTCCCCTACTGTCAAAGGATGAAGAACATCTAACGGGGATGAAGAGAGAGGAGGGAGGATGGGAGAGAGAGAAAGAGAGAGAGAGAGTGAACGAGAGAGAGAAAAGCTGATTATGATTCTTAATGCCATAGTCTACTTTCATGCAGAATGAAATTCTGACTCTTCGTAGAGCAAATTCAAGTTATGCTTATATACTGTGAAGTCATATTATTCAAATGTAAGGTTCCTTGAATTAGATCCCTGAATAGCCTACAAATAAAGCTTACATAGGCATTATAATTTCATTTATCCTTACACAGAACAGCACTGATGCAAGTCACATCATTCAATATCTGTAGCTTATGTCTTATTTCTGAAATTTAAATGTTAGGCATCATTGCCAGGGAAAGAAAAATAATTTCATTCCATATCAATGAACTGCCAATTCTACCGTACGCCAGCATTTATTGTTAAAACAAGCCACCAGTCCAAGCTCACCACACAGCTTACTGCACAAACTAAGCTGGCTCTGAGAATGTACGGCTTACTGCACAAACTAAGCTGGCTCAGGGAACACATGGCTTACTGCACAAACTAAGCTGGCTCAGGGAACACATAACTTACTACACAAACTAAGCTGGCTAAGACAACATAAGGCCTTCAGTGCTATTTAGTCCTTGAGGAAGGATGGCGTTGCTGGCATCTTATGAGAAGTGCCAAGTTCCTTTGTGTTCTGCTTCATTTGGGTCTCACACCAAGCCTGTAGCAGCTAGCCCTGCCCACACAAGCATGGTTATGTCCGATATAAGGCTGAACATCACAGTTCCTATGTCTTTTAAAGAAACATGTTAGAGAAGACATATAGTGTTAGTCAAAGTCCCTGTCTGACTGTCTTCAGAGTAGAACACATGGCTACAGAGTCTTGCGCCATGATGACACACAATAATGCTATTATACTTGTAATAAAATATGTATCCTTAAAAGTGCATCTTAAAAGTGTAACACTTAAACTCAATTTCTACGTTCAACAGAGTTATAGCCTGTGTAACTCAGTACGAAAGAGAGAGCTTTGTGCTTTCTTATTGATTGTAGATAGCCTAACTCATAATCCGATGAGAAGGTTGTAGCGAAGCCTAATTTAAGAATCAGAACACGGGGGACTGTGAGGAGATATGAGATGAGATTGTCTGAATGGGATATGAGAGCGGTGGAGGCTATTAGCACTGGAGAAACATCCACTGGCGTGCCGCCACATACCAGCTGCATCACGGGGACAGTTAGAAGAATGCTACAAACAGGCCTGGCTGAAATAGACAAGTTTTCATATCAGAGACAGAATTGGATTAAAAATACACACACACACATACACACACACACACACACACACACACACACACGCACCCTGTATAAAATGTTTGTTACTTGTTGACATTCTCCCCAGGTCCCCTGGTCTCCTCTACCCACCCAACAAACACACACACACACAAACAATCACTACATCATGAAGTTAAAATAATTCTGAATGATTTCCAATAGGGCAATAGAAAGGGCAAAGCGAGGCGAGGTGAGTCAAGTCAAGGCAGAGCAGCAGAGTACGTGTGTTCAGCACAGACCAGCTGGTCGAGCGCTCCACGGACATCTCTTCATCCGGTTCTGCAAGGCTCTTTCCCCACGCCGGTCCTGAGCCGGCCAGAAGGGGTTGGGGTGGGGGGGAGGTGCGTCAAATGGAACTGCCGCGGGGCAGAGAGTGCTAACAAGCTTTACGGCTGACAGCTGGAGCCGTGACGGAGCTGCATAAGGCTGTTACCATGCGGCCCAAAGATGGGAGCAAGGTGGAGCCTTGGCGTCGCTTTCTTATCGTCTTAACAATAAAATCCTGTCACTTCATTAAAGGCCTGACATGGCTAAGGTGTGGAGGTGTGGGGTGAAGAAAGAAAGGGATCCACTTCACTTTTACGATGAGACTTAGAAAAACTACAGGAGCCTTCTAGGTAAAAAGGCCATTTAATAGTAAGGTATAACAGCAAATACGCCTTCTTGGGCCTGGGCTACAATTGTTGCTTTGGATAAAAGTGTCAGCTAAATGCCATAAATATGTACACAGGGAGGGAAAGAGATGAAGTTTTTTTGAGTTCTACATCATTAATCACAGTACACTGCTGTTTCTCCTTGGAATCTATGCAAATGTATGTATCTATGTATGCATAAAATTATATATATATATATATATATATATATATATATATATATATATATATATATATATATATATATATATATATATACACACACATATACATACATACAGACACACACACACACACACACACACATACATAAAAGTTTCCACCATGGCCTACTCTTACCTCCAGGTCATGTTAATTAATATTTGTGATCATTTCATGGCTAATAAGCTACTTCCAAGAAGCAGAGGTTTACTTAACAACCCCAATGTGATAAGCAGTGCAATAACCCAAGCTTTTGCTGCCTCCGGGCCAGAAACATGTCAAAAATATTCTCACCCCAAACCACTCTCTGATATGACTAACCAAACAGCGTGACATGTACAATATGTACAGCTGGAATGAGAGGCACACTGCTGTTCATGAATCAGGAACCAGCATGACCACCACATGCACACACACACACACACACACCTTCCCCTTACCGTTTCATGGCCAGGCACAGCAGGTGCTGCCAAAAATACAATTATCACTCAATGCAGTTCTATTATGGCTGCCAGTCACTGCGCCTGACCCCCCCAACAGGCTGAGGTGTGGCCACCCACGACTCTTTAGCAAGCGCCTCTTAATGGAGTGACTTAGCCGAAAAGCTCTCCGAGTGATTCATTCGCCGCTGCTCTCTCTACTGACAGTGTTTATGGAAGCCACGGCAGAGAATACGGCCACATCTAACTGAGGAACCAGCAATGGTGGATCTCAGCTGAGGTGGCGATGTGCTGCTGAAATTAAAACAATGCTACTAAGCATACATTTCAGACTACATTTAACCATACACAGTGAGTCATCAGTCACCATTCATACCTCTCTTTGTTGTAAGCATTGCTTGTAATATGTGTTAATATGTTGGAAGCATGTCAGAATGGAAGTCAAATGCGATTGAAAACACTCGAAGGACTACTCAATATGGACAAAATTACTATATTTCAGTCATATTGTGATTATGCTGCCTCCTACTGCAATGTACTAAAATATGTTTTGTGATGTACTAAAGCAGGCTAGTTCAATTTTAATTTAAACCACTGTGCAGTAATTTGGCCAAAATTATTTACATTTGTTGCATGTGAATGCAGTGAATTGTCAACACAGGACACTCATTTAGAATGTCTGAGATGCGCACAGAACAGACTAACATTTGTGATTTTTTATAGTGCTCATATTGCACCGTTTTTATACAAATATTACAAAAGGGCCAATATTGTGATAGTGATTAATATATTAATATTATATATTAAAATTAATATATTGAGCAGGCCTTTTACCAATTTACCTTTTTAAGAATAGTAACATGAACTCTAGTTGAGCTGGTGTTTTTTTCTCAAGACTATGACAGTCAGCAAAGTGCCATAGAACCTTGTGGCATCTTGGAAGCGGTGCCTCATCAGTGAAGGTTAACAAACACACACAAACACAGACACACACTGACATATAAACACACCACAAAGACATACAAACATACACACAAACACACACACACACATACTGACATATGTAAACACCACACACAGGCATACACACATACATACATACAAACACAGACTCACACAGAAGTATAGACACACACACACACACACACACACACACATACAGGCGAGAAGCTGTAGTGTGTATCTACATTCATCATGTGGTCAGGCAAGCAGCCACAGATGGCTGCTGAAGTCTCATTCTCTGTCACGTCCAATCAGAATGGCCAAGGACTGAAGCGAAACACCTGCTCTGCTGTTTAAGAATGCAGCGGCGGTCTGTTCCTGCCTCCTGTCCAGGGCCCCATGGGACAGCCAGCAAGGCCCAGCACCCATTTATGTGTCATGTCAAATAATATGACATGCTCTCCAGGGGGAAGTCAGTAACTATACTGTTCCTGGGGGTGGGAGAGTTACTCATGCAGGATGTTTCTGGAGGGAGCCAATTCACCCACGATTTCTCATGGATTAAATTAATTAGGACTTGTTTGCTAACATGTGCATTTTGTGACGGGTGAAGGATCAACCTGGGAGCAGAAGTGCTCCCAAGCTGAGCGGTTTTCATCTGTGTGTGTCCTGTTGCACCCGTGACTCTTCTGGAACTTTGAAAAGGATCGGCCACTCAAGAGTACATCACCCGATACAAGCCACACTCTCACGTGTGTGTGCGACCCGCAACCCTAGGAGTGGCAGGAAAGCATAGCTGATCTGTTTATGCTGTGTTTAGGAAACTAAGGATGTTACTTTCACTGGAAAATAACAAATCTGTGATATAACTATAATAGTAGAATGGGTGACATGCAGGCTTTTCCACATTACAGTACTTATTACAAGCATACACATGGGACACAGCACATTTCCTTACACTATATGTTCCATATATTAGGAAATGGTAATATCTCACCTCTCCTGACTCCTCTAAATGTTTGATCTGTACATAACCTGACTACTAATAACTACATGCAGTTTACAGACCTGGATTTATTTACACCAGTCTGTTTGGACCCAAGACCACTTCACATGATTTTACGACCAAACAAACCTAATCTCTCTCCTTCAGTCCTGCCTGTCAGTTACAGTGAAGCATGGCATCGTTAGAAATCACTTAACCCTCACGATGTTTTTACGACAACTAATCAAGACCCGCCAGTGGACACGCCCCCCCTCCTCCCCGCAATCCAGCCCAGTTCTGCCCCCGTCAACCCCCGAACCAACCACCCATTCCACCACCGCCGGATCAATTCTCATCAAAACGTCCCCTCAGCGCCGCAGTTTCATTTACACCTTAGCAAACTCAGACAGAAGCTAATGATCTGGTCTCAGCAACACACCTTGTAAATATGGTCATTAGGGGAGCTCAGGAGCTGTACATGGCACTGCGTGTGTAATGGGACTACCACATTACAGAGCCCTGCTGGGGAAATAAATGTACAAAAATAATATAAATGAATAAATAAATAAAGGGGCTGGAGCCTTTTGGAGTGCTGATTAAAATAAAAAGTTATGAGAAAGGGAATAATGGAGAAAAGCCTGAAATGTTTGGACGCAAATACAAACATGAAGCAATGTTCTCTGGGAGTGAACAGACAGGGTCCATTAGCAGCAATACTGTGGTATATGGGGTGGGTGTGTGTGTGTGTGTGTGGGTGTGTGTGTGTGTACACACACACACATCCTCTGAAAATTACAGATAGCAGGGTCTAATTTCCTTGATCAATACAATACCCTGCTCCCTGACTCCTTCCCCACCTTCTACATTGTATTATACACTCACACATGAGATTCGTAATTACACTTATCAACATCCACTTAGTCCTAACAGTCGATTCTATTGTTACTGTAGATGCACTTTATCAATCACGCCTCGGTCTAATGACATAATTGCCACTGCTATTGTCATTGACAAGAACATACCACTGTGGCTGTTTCAGAAAACATGTCATTTTTTCTATATGCTATTTAATTACTAGAGTGACTGATCTACAGAAGGAAAAATTATTCCCCAGTATACAGAGTGATTATGAACAGAGTTTAAGCGTAAAAGTAAACAAGTTAACGAAATTAGCCGAAACAAAACTGAGAAAAAAGTACGGACGGTAAGTGCAAAACAAACGCACGTGCCAACAAATTGATAGTCCAGAATAGGTGTCAAAGGTGAGCAAAAAATCCAGTTAATATTTAAAAATATAAGTAAAGGGACTTTGGTTGTATTGGATTAATCAATAAAATGGACCAACAATTTTTTTTCCTAACGTAAAATATCAGAATAATCAATCTGTGACCTAAATAGCGTGAACCATGAACCAGCTGCTGCATATAGGCTAAACGAAATCCAGAGACTTTCTGAGGATCACGTCTCAGCGTCCAACTGAATGTTAATGGAGTCCTGGTAATGTCTTTCCGCACTGCTTGTGAAGGGGAAGCCATCGACGAGAGGTCTATAACGAATGGCGAGTGCAATAGCATTAAAAAGACATGACGACCCTTGGGGAAGGGTGGCAAAAATTAATAAATCGCAGTTTCCTATCGACCCCCTCGTTGCCAACGTAGAGGACCCGCCACCGACCGGGGCCAGCGCGCCAGATCTTTACACGGAAGGGGAAATAGCCCGCACGAGCGCCGCTAAACGATTTAGCAGGGCTGAAAGGTAATTTGGCATTAAGGGTGGTATTAAGTGTAGAAGACAGAGGGAAGGAATTATCGCTGCTGATGGGTGTCGCTGCAGGGGTCTTATAAAGGAAAGGTGTCTGGGTTTGGAGGGAGGCAAAGAATGTTACATCATATCCTCCTGAAATTCTTATCGGCTACTATGAATCTCTGAAACGTGATACTACTAAGAAATGCCAACTCAAAATTGATTTTTACGTTATCAATTTGTTGTGTTGTGCTATTAGCCTATAAATATAAATATTATTATGAATAGAACATTAATGAGTCTGCTAATGAGAACCCAGTAGCTACATTTTAATTCATTCTCTACATCACCAAAAGCATCAACCCTCCGGTTTCCCCACAGTCGCAATAAAAGACAACCCGACAAACGAAGCATTTCGCTGCGACCAAACAAGCGCCAGCTACCAAATGACATAGGCAGGCCCGAGCAAATCTTCCATTAGAAACCAAAACCATGCGTGCTTCTAGCAGAAAAGCGAGCAGCCCCACAATCAACGATTACGGAGTCATTAAACCATGCCCCCGAGAGTCGCGCTGACAGCTTCAAGTAGGGTCGCGTACGAGACATGATAACACGTGAGCCGCACCGTCACAGCCCTCCGGGCCAAACCAAGCTCAGGAAAGCCCGCTCAATTTTCATATTCCGGATACCAGTTACAGAAACTGCCTCCTTACTTTGTGGTGAACTTTATTTATTTATTTCCGGCTAGCCTATGTCATGGGGGTTCATTACTTTAAGTTTATCTAACACGAAACGTCCTTTTGATAGGTCCTTCATTTGCTGTGCTCGAATCTGTACAGAGATGCAACACAAAGCAGACATGATTCAATGTCAGGAGGCTCTGTCAGTCTCGCGTAGCTCTCCATGGGCATGTGGAAAATTGCGATTAAAAGGGAACAAAGTAATTTATATTCCGTGGGGAGCTACGTGGTACCGCCGAAAGCGCCGGGAAAAAAAAACCCCGAAATGGATTACTCAACGTCCGTATTGGATCTAAACATATAAATCACACATGGCTGGTGCCGCAGTGTAGGAAAACAACTTCAGAAGCTAAGATGGTGAATGTACAGAAGAGATGGAAAGGAGTCTCACAGTCTGCTGTTGTTTGGCTATCTACAACCAATGGAATTAACACTAATAAGTTACAACTACTAATACTATTGCTTTAGACCGATGCACGGTATTATTACAAGTGATTTGTGTTGAAAATCCCTGCAAAGCTCCAAAGTCATATGGCAAACATCAACTAGATGCTGCAGTTGTAGTTTTCCCAAACTACCTGAGCAAATGACAAATTCAGTTTCACAATGCTTGTATTTTGTTGTTCTTTTATTGCCGTTGTCATTTTTAAATCCTCTGGAGTTAAACGTGCTTTGCCTATAGACATTATTGTGATTACGAATAGCACTAAAACAGCAATATTAATATATATTAAATAATATAGTGAGATGCATGTCAAACATGAGGATTGACAGGAATATTAAAAGTTTGTTGTTTATAAAATATGAAAATGAAAGCACATGTTCAAATAATTTAGCTTCTGCAATTCTTTTCTTGATTAAAATGCAGTTTGCAGTTATGGAATGTCAAAAAATGAATCATACACTCTAATCATCCAAACATTGAATTCTAATTAAATTTTGCTCCATTACAGATTAAAGTTAAATAAATTTGGCTTTGATAATTGAGCTGTCCCTATGACTGTCATGTCCTTTTTTTGTTGAATCCAAAATGACACGTTTGACCAATAGCCAGGGACAGCATACAAAATAACACGTCAGTTCAGCCGAGCAATCGCATCAATCCTCACTATGTCTTCAATGCTATTGCCACTGTGTTTGAATGCAACTCCCCTTGGAGACAACAAAGTCTTATCACAGCAAAGAGACATGTCTGAAATACAAAGTCCAGGTTAATAAGCAGGTGCACCACTCAAGAAACATTAGCACTAGGGAAAACATTCAGTTTATCCAACCGTATATATATAATGTCTCAAATCTGGCAGAAAATCAACACTTAGCTCTAAGTCAATTTCACCCTGCGCTCGCTGTTTCAATCATATTTCCACCCTTGGCAAGACTCTCGCTCTCTGTCTGAGGGAGACGGCTTCTCCCTCGGGACTCGGGTGGATGGTGACTGATGGAAAGCTATGCTCTGTCTTTTACCTCAGAGAGCAAAATGTCTCCCTGATTACATTGTGTGTGTATGTGTTTGAGATTGTGTTTGTCTGTCTGTGTGTGTGTCTAACATCTGTTGTTTTTAATAGAAGGGCCCCTGTGGCTAAACTGTCTCATTAGCTAAGTCAATGTTATTGTACCTTTCCTATATGTCTCCATTTGCTTTGCCGGCGTTCCTCACTCTGTGGCAGAGAGCTCATGGCCTCTTACAAACCCAGCACACACAAATTCATTCATGTCCACAACAACCTGCAGCCTGGCACAAAAGCAATGGAAAGTGCAAGTGCACACACTCACTGACCAATCAACCTTACCATGCCAAGGAGGCATCTTCTAGCCTTTATTTATGTATGCTAGGCCAAAAAAGCAGAAACCTTCTCTCAAGATGACATGACGAGGTTGAAGACCCAAAATGGCAGCTACGGAACACGGTACTCTATGGAAATGGGGTCTTGCACAGACTTCCATAAGCTATACAAGAAGCTTATATGGCTAATAAAGAAGTCCTTATTTACAGTAAATCTCAGATAATGCAACACTGTGCAAGAATAAAACACCAGGCCTTTTTGTCAGAGTCTGACCGCTAAGCAAGACCAGGGCCTTGTTCACTAAAGAAGTAGCATCTACTAGCTTTGCATTGCATATATATATTATGACTGTTTCCTCTGGCTGTTCCTACCATTGGATTATATCTCCTTACTCCAAGGAAGAATGCATGATTATGTCAAAATTGTGATTATTTTGCAGGTCATAGGCATTTTCATCATTTATTGTGTTCAAAATAAATAATGCATTTTGACCCATACAGATCTGCAATTTGTCATAATATTGATCAGAAATATTGATCACATTATCCAACGAAAAGTCCAATGATTTGCCCTTTATAATTAGAAACACCTGACTGTGATTCCATAGAAATATGGATATACATGTAAAGAATTAATTACAAGCTTTTGTGATTTATTACCTTGTTCTGATTAAAAGGTAATTAATCCTGCAAAAGACTTCATTCAAACAAAACGATGACCACTTATGAAATAAGAAAGCAATAAATTGCCCACTAGTTAGTTGCTTATGATGTTTAGTTGTGACTCATTGTGATGCTCACTGTGCAAAACATTTAATATCTTTTGACTCGTGATACAGAAAGAGAACCTCTAACCATACCTCACTGCCAATAAACCTGACACTTACTGGCAAGAAAAGACAAACATCTACAAATCATGCACGTTTGCAGGAAATTGTTGGACTGAAAGATGCAGTTTGTGTGCCTTTTGGTGATAGCATGTGTGATATTATTCATCAGTAGTGGGTCTTTAAAGAGCAAGCCCTGTACTGGTACAGGCAGATGTGATTAAGACTGCCTGAGCAAAGGCACCCTGAGCCAGAGGCTCGCACTCTGTTAAGCTGGAGAAAGTCCACTTTAACTTCATTCATAATCGATGACAGCCAGCCCCGGGGTGGAATGAATCCACTTCTTGGGTTAACATGTCCCACCTGCTCTGTGGGACAAATTCAAAGGGAACATCATCTCCAATCTGTCAGGGAGGAGTGTCAGAGGAAGGTGATGTTTCAATTTCTTGGATGTTACTTGTTCCTATTGGAAGAGAGGGAGCAAGACGGGGGAAGCTCTTGGGTGGGTTTGTCAGAGCTGGGCCCCTCTGCTCCAGAGCGATCAGACGCAGGGTAGAATCTGTCCATGTGCTGAGACCAATTATAATACAGGTACATGTCTCTGGTGGGCGCAAAAAGTTTATTTTTGTGCCACGGCTCGGGCTTGTGAGCCCGAATGAGAGAGATTGAGGGAAAGAGTGAGAGAAAGAAAGCTACTGAAGGTGAGAGTGGGGTAGAAGGGGGAAGCGGCGCCATAATCCTACATAGAGGTGAAGTTGATCCAGCGCATGCCCTTAGTAACAAAAGCTGAGATGCAGATAGCATCACTGGGGAAAGATGGAGAAGAGATGGAGTGGGAGAGAAGAGAGAGGAGCAGTGAGAGAGATACAGGCAGGAGAGACCCAAAAAAGTAAGGCAAGGAAGGAAGAGTTAGAGAGAGAGTTAAGAGTGTACGACACAACTGCTGGGCTTTCAGAAACTTATTTAGAATTCCTCTTCAGTTCAAGACCTTTTGAGTTAGATTTTGAGCAGAGAACAGTGACTAGGAAATAAAGAAAAAACAGAGAAGGAAGGAAGGAGAGAAAACAGTTACTTTGATCAAAACGTTCTTGGATACCAAGCAATTTCTGCTTCGAATGGCACTAACAAATTTAACTTAATCACTCTTATAAAACACGTTTCTAAATTACAGCAAATTCCTTTATCCTGTCTCCTGTTTTCCAATAGATTTGACTTTTTCTTTTATGAGAGCTTGATAACTCAGTGACTCTTGACTGGAAAGCAGACCATAAGCAAGCTGGACTGATCCTCTACAAAAACCCTACAGTTGCCTGCAGCACAAGCCAGTGGGGTGCCAAGGGCCCATTGGGGTGAAGGTGGAGTGTGAAAGGTGCTTAAGCCCCAGCAAGGTTCAAGGTCACACATGTGGCTGGAGGCAGCGAAGTGCTCGCACAGTGTCCAGGGCAGAGGGGTTCGTGACTTGCACACGGTCCACGGCAGAGGGATTCGTGACTCGCATAGTCACAGGGTGGGGGTCTCATTAGCTGCTCCACCACATTTTTTAGCACTGCTTCACAGCTAAATCTTGGCCTCTCTGCCCTGACGCCTCTATGGAGGTGGTTATGTTTAGGAGAAAATCCCCGATAGGGAACTTGCAAGTTGTGTGAAACTTTTTTGGCAGGTGAACTGAGGGTATTTTTGAGAAGGATATGTGTGCCTGCCCGAGATACCCCAGGGAGTAATCAGACTGTGGAATGCAAATCATAGTGTTTGGAGTCTTTAGAGAACAGTTTTTCCCCCCTTCTTCTTTTGTTGTCAGGTGCAAAAATTGTTTCTCTTTCTATCAGACATGCACTCATCCATCCTACTCCCTATCTTCTTGTCTTTCTCAGAAGCCTGGGTAGAGCTGAACCCCCAGCAGCCAGATGGGATTCAGGGGAGGGGGTAGGATGTGTGTGTCTGTCCAGGTGGTAGACTGGATTTCCACATGGTGTTCTCAAAAATAGGACAGGCCTCAGTGGGCCATTGCCAGGGGAATGTGTGTGTGTGTGTGTGTGTGTGTGTGTGTTTGTGTGTGTGTGTGTGTGAGATAGAAGACATGTTAAGGTTCATGAGTAAGGCACAAAGGAATGAATGCGAGAGTCAGAGAGAATAACAGACAGGCAGAAAGAGGAGATAAGGTGAAAGTGAGAAAAAGATTTAGGCCCACAGATATCTCAAACTCAAGCACGGTTTTTGTATAGGATTTTGACCTCATCATAGTCAGTCATGATCTTTGTCAGACTTCAAAGACAACAGCTATGGCATCTGTTCCTACTGCTTTGCAAATGTCTACCTGTGTCTTTGATCATCCGACTGCAGCGACGAAAGCAGCTAGTTTTTCAGCATTCTAATCTGTACCACTGTGTTTATAAACAAGCAACAAAAGGGTGAAAATAATTACCAGACACCAGATACAATGAGAGAAGATCTATGAAGCATTACGGAAGCATTGTAACTCAAGAAGCCATGTTGGGATTACTGAAATGATATTGTGGCTAATGAGGTTAGAAGCTTTAACCGAACCTGTAAATATGTAAGTAAGCTCTAACGAAAAAAAACAAAACAAAGCAAGAATGAAAAGAAAATATAAATAAGGAAGAATAGATAGAGCCAAACAAGAGATGTCAGTTGAATTGAAAGACATCGCAAGCACGATTGAAGGGTTCAGTGGCAGATTTCTCTGAAAAGGTCATCACACTCATCAGCTGCCAGCAATGCAGCTGACTTGACTGAATGCTGAAGTTCCACTGTCTGCATGGCCACTCCAAAAGAGACTAAACCTTGCCCAGGCTCTGCAAACAGGCAAAGGTGTAAGCTCATACCTTTAGCATGAAAATCTAGACAATAGCTTCTGGAGTTAACAGCTCATCTCAAGGCAAATGTTTTGTTACATTTAAAAAAGTATCTGCCTTTGTTGGCCAGATTTCCATACCTGGCTGATTGCTAAGTGACAAGGCAATAGGTAGACAACTTTTCGGGGCTAATTGTATTCAATTAGTCCAGGCTAAATTATCTATTAGTACAAAGATGCCCCCTGAGGCTCCCTGCTACTGATAAAAAAAGGATTCCAAGAGCTGTTTTTAAAGCTGTTTGATGCAGATCTTTTTGGCAAATGCTTAGGAAAAATGTATTTAAAAAAAAAAAATTTTAAAAGACAATCAGAAGATTATTAAGTTGTGTTTTCTTCATTTCTTTCTCCGCTACAGCTACGAACCCTCTTCTTCAATGTTTTTGAGTCCCTATCTTTTTACCTACAATAACAGCAGCTCAAGGAATTTGAAGGTAGGAATGAACAGAGAGAGAGCAGAACAAAGAGAGAAAGAAAGAGAGGGAGAGAGAGAAGAGGGAGAGAGAGAGATAGTGGAAAAGAGAGGTAGAGAGAGAAGGAAATGCCAACAGGTCAGTTGGTGAGAAGCCTTGGGCCTGGATCCAAACAGACGGAGCTCATTAAAACAGACTGACTACCCCCCCCCCCCCCCCAACATGAGCACAATGGTGGGAGAAAGACACCCGATGGCACTTTTCAACAGAGGAGCTCAGCCACATCGCCAATAATGGAGCGGAGTAGCAAAACAGGAAAGATGCCTAAGGAGTAGCAGAAGAAGAGGAGGAGAGGTTGAAGATAGAGCAAATGGACAAAAGAAAGATGAGAGGCAGAATTAAAGGATCTGGCGAACTTGATCGGGTGTGTTTGAGTGTGTGTGTGTGTGTGTGTGTGTGTGTGTGTGTGTGTGCGTGCGTGTGTTTATTGCTTCTTGGGAATGCCGACTTAAGGGTACTGAGGGACCGACGCTGGTGTTGAATTCTGCTCTCACTTGATTCAATTCAACAGGAAAAAAGATCACAACACACATGTTCACTCAGTCAGAGGGAACCACCTCTCAGGGAGAAAGTGGAGAACTCAACAGCACACTTGCCTCAGAGAACATAATGACATGAAAGCTCTCAATCTATCAACCTAAAACCTTCATTGCCTTTGAGAACAGAATTGTAGTGTTCTGAATAATGCTTAAAATATTAAATAAATATAAAATTATAACTAATTAAACCATACTTATCTTGCCTAGCTCATTGGAATGACTTACTTGCTTGAACCAGGTTTTAGTGAAAGTGAGTGGGTTGTGTTAGGTTCCCCCACAGTGTTTATTAGAGCTGCACATTTGGAAATCAATCCCACTGAGAATGACAAGCTCCTTTCTAATTAGCATTTGTCATTCCGAGGGCGCTCTTGAGGTACACAGCTTGGAGGCTTGCGTGAAAAAAGAAAAATTCCCAGCATGCTCAGCATGAAGCCTGGCAGTCACCCAACCCTTGGGCTAAAGGTTGAGGCTGCACTTACTAACCCGACCTCATGCCCCTCCGTCTCCAAGTCTGGCCTGTCGCAATTACTGAGCAGGACGTCCGAGCCATGTGCCAACCTCCAACACCACCCCTCTGCCCCCTGTAATGTCGGGGGAGTGCCTATATATAGCCAATGAAATAAATAATACTGGCCCTGGAAGTTTCTTTGTCGTCATTATCACTGCACGCTTTATTGCTCTGTCGAGTTCAACTTTCTCCTAATGAGGAGATGATGAAAAAAAGAGATAGCGAATAAGAGAGCGAGAAAGACACAGAGAGAGAGAGAGATAGAAAGAGGGAAAGAGTATGAGAAAAGGTGCTTTTATCTGGTGGTCGGCAAGTAGCTGGAAATTCACTCATTATGAAAACTCCACAAATAATGAAGTGAACGTGCAGCGCATAATTATAAGAGTGAAGGACAGCAAGTTATTACCACAGTGGCAATTTGCTGTTTCGAAATAATAGGCAGAGAGTTTCTAATCTCTGGCATGCAATTTACATCATCCATATTTGCTCTTTTTGTTTTACCCACAATTTCCAGGAGCAAACGCACACATGGGTTTCCCAAGATTGTGTCAGCCAGTGAACTGATGATTAGGTTAAAGGCTTGTGACAGGTTGAAGGAAATGTAATTGACCAGACTTTTTTTTTCCATGTTTGGTCCTTGTCTTTTCCATTCACCCTCTCACCCTTCCTCTTCGGTTTATTCCTTTTTTCTCTTTCCCTGCTTCTGCTTTCACTTGCTGACACCCGGCTGTATGCTCCTATATGTTCTTCTCCTACATCCCATCCATACCAATAAATACTCATTACAGAACATCTGGTGCTTTTTGGTTTTGTTTCTCCTGTTTTCCACCCAATTTAGCTTTAGACTTTTCCCAGCGTAACAGTCTACCTCTAACTGTGGTTTTTTTTTTTTCAAACCACTAGTCATGTGGTGTTTCTGAGCATTCCTATATGCTTGGAGAATGACACTATGTGCTCATGTAGATACCCAGCTGCTCAGCATTTCAAAAAGAGTCAATGATGTCTTCCCCTCCCTGTTCAAACAAGGCCCAACAAAGCCTTATTGGATGCTGAGTTATAAGCAAGCATACCACATGACATGTGTGGTATATACCTTATTACAGATCACCCTGGCAGGGCTGGTCACTGCCTTTATCAGAGCATCCAACTTAGTGTGGGGGCAGGGCATCACTGTTTTATAAGTAAGTAAAGGAGCTCTTTGTTGTGCTGTCCATAATAGTCCTTGTATGAGATTACTGTAAATTTGATTACATATGTTATGAGAAACAACTAATGATGGCCTTGCCTGGAACAGAGCTCCCGCAAATGTGATGGTGATTGAATATTACATGGTGGAGAGAATAATAACAAGGTAATATTGACATCAGATCACCGTATCACAGCAAGTAAAAGATCGGGCTTGTCGATCATGATCAAATTAGCTGAAATGGAAGAGAGCTCAATATATGTTCACAAAGCCATCATTTGATATTTTCATTTAATTTAGCAGTAGTAGATAATACTTTGATCGGCTGCACCATTTGTGATATATGAAATGGCGTGGTTTGGAGTTTCACTTTGCGTTCATTTCTAACACTTTGAAAGCTGGCATATTAAGTTCCCTTGATTGCTGATTGTGACTAGGGGAAAATCTGCTGCAATATTTTTCTCCAAGAAAGACCCAACATAACAACATATATACCACATGTCAAACAACTCAACAACAAACAAAACAAATATTTCCACATAAAAGTAGAATTGTCTAATTAATGACCCAATTTCAGCTTTATCCACCAGTCAGATCTACAATGTATGCCTAAATTTGCATAGCAAGTATTGCTATCCAAGGTACTGATTGCTGAATCACGTTCCACTCTATTCTTAGCCTACCCAGTGTTTGACCATTGCTCTGTTTAATTTTTATGTCAGCCCCATCTCTCTTTTTTGGAGGATGTCTACCCACATGCTTGTTCATCAGGGCTATCATAATCCGAAGGAAGTGGGCTAGCTGATCATTTAAGTAATCACTGCCCTGACTCCCAGAGCATGTCTCACCAGTGCATCACTTATCATTGCCACACATCAGCATGAGATTCTTGGCCCCTCCCCAGAAAGTCCATCAAATATGCAGAGCTGGCATCGTACCGGGGGTTCACCCCATGAGGCCTACAAATCCAACGACCCAGTGGCTGTTATCCCAGGTGACTTGTGGATTTCTCTGTAAATGTTGCCTGGAGAAGTTCAACATCTGTCGTCTTGCAAAGCATTTGTTTAAGTTTGATTAATTGTGCCCAGAACTGAATTCACTGGATATATTTTGTTTTTTTGTCTATTTTTAAAAGATTTTTTTGCAAAGACATTGAGAATTACTCAATACACAATACAACTGGAGATACATTTAGTGGGAAAGACTGACAAAGTTTCAATATGGTTATCTTATGTGAACTCAGGCTTAGGGCTTAAAGCCCTCTATTGATCAAAACACTTGTAAAATTCTCAGGATGACAAAGTAATTACTTTGCATTACTTCTTTAAAGGCAAATTTCCAAAATTCCACTGAGGTGAAAAGATTGGAAAGAATGTGTATCCCAATTTAACATGCATTAATTTCCATTCAGGAATGCTAACAAAACCTGTACATTTACATTTAATTGAAATCTTGGATGTATTTTCTTATACTGAACATAAGTGCAATTATTCACAGTTGATCCTCTTCCAGCCTACTACAGTAATTCAAATTTATGACTTTTTTTGTATTCTGTTGTACTTGGGAAAATTACTGCTTAGTATAATCCATCTGTATACTTCAGGATTACAGAATTAGGGCAAAAAAATTCCTTGGAAACAGAAATTTTATTTCCCTCTTTCTCTCTATTGCTTTATATATTTTTACATTTTTCATAAAAAGCTACTTCCAAAAACTTCCCTTTCTTATTGTTTTCATCTATTTGTTTTTTATGTGGAAAAGAGGTTGATGAAACCAGCAAATAAGTAAAACAACTTTCCAGATTGCAATAAATGGCGATGGAAACACATTTGCCCAATGATGAGTTTAAAGTGATGGCTAATCATTAAACTGGGTTATGTTGGAGTGCTACACAAGACACCAGGCAGCACGGCATTTCTGAGGTAGCTTTAAATATTCTGAATCATACCTCCAGTACCCCCAGTATTTTTGCACACACCATTTCTCCCAACTGTAAAGTGCAACTGATAAATGACCATTTGCTGTGCCTAGATTATCGGCCAGTGCATTTCGCCTTTGTCTACAGACAATGAGAAATGGGGCAGTCAGCTGAAACAAAAGAGAAATTAGACCTTGTCCAATACTATTAACTGGTTCATACATTATTAATGTGTTAAAATATTATTAATTTGTTCTGTTTATTTACCTCAACAGCACTAATGAAAATGTATTCCATTTAGCTTTTTTTGGTGACAATCTTTTTTAAATGTTATATTTCAATGGTCACAGATCAACTGAAATAATAGGTTCTGCGCATTACTTTGGGTTACATTTTAACCTTGAAGAAGTCATATCCATTATTCAGTCATGACATATTATTTCATACAAAGTTTCCAAAATGCAACCATTCTGTTCAGAGATTTTTGGCCTTGAAAATTCTTGAATATATGCATATTTTGATGTTTCACTATGAGAAGAGGAAAACATGCAGACAGCCCACAAAGTGAGTTGAGACAAAGAAAGAGACAGAGAAAGCCATAGAGAGACACCTGACACACCTTCACTTCTACCTGTGATCCCACTTCATCAGGGCCCTACAGCAATAAACCAAAGTGGAGGTCACCTCGTCTCATGTGCCGCTCGATCAAACCACCGAGCAGTGTCTGGGAAAATGCCCACAGGCAGCGCATTATGGCAGCTGGAGAACTCACTCATGCGGTAACAAGATATCCAGTCACCTGACATGCCATTAGGAACCCAGCGAGCACAGAATCGCGCTCACGCCATCAAGGACAGGCACACCTGGTGCAGCAAACCAGGAGCAGAGTGAACTGACAGCAGGTCCGCTCAAAGTGACAGTGACAGGAGAGTACAGCTGGAGTAAGAAAGGGCCCCATGGCAGCTGCTGTAGCTTCCCAAAGCACCTTGGGGCTTTTCCTTCAGACACTCTACCAGAACCAGAGACCAGCAATTGCTAATCATTACCATAAAAAAGTAAGCCATCTCAGACATGCATTATTATAGTCTTTCAGGGGACCATGCTTCCATGCTTTTTATCTTAAATTTTTTTTAATTATGTTTTGAAAATCATGTATTATTAAAGTGTTACTTCATAAATGTGATGGAGCCAGTCCCCAGCCAGTTTGGTCTGGCACTGAAGTACTCTCAAATATCTTTGCTCTGTTTCCTCACCTGTTTTCTCATAATGTGTGGCAGTTCTGGCAGGCTGCTGAAGGCTGATGCAGCAGCATCTGGCTAAGCTGCACTTCTCGGCACTCCCAGAGAGTAGCCGCAGAGAGTCGCACCAGATGGCAGAGCATGCTCTGGAGATATTTGAATGCAGATGGGTGGAGAATGAGAACGGGCTAGCCAAGCTGAACAGGTATTCTGCGGGTAGTGCTTGGATAGTCTCCTGGGATCATTGATCTCTTGCACGGAGCATCAGACCGGGGTTTCTGTTTTGGGATACTCGGCAGCAGTGGCCAGTCGAGTGGGTCTATCATGCTAATTAAGGGTGACCCAGCTGGGCGTGAAGAGGATCTCTCTTAAACCCAGACCTCGTCGTCTGCCATCAGGAGAGAGGGATAAAAGAGGAGAACTTTTGTGATCTTCATTCTGAACTCTTGAGTCTTTACATTGTGGACCACAATAAAAGCAGAGCTGTAACTCATCAAAGAACCACTGCTTTGCCCCATGAGGCAACATAACCAGTGAACACAATGAAACAAGTAGCCGAAGAGACAGACCACTCCCCTGTCAATTTTATCTATGAATCACTCAGCAGATTAAAGACCCAAAAAACATATGATGAAGAATTCAACATTTTGTGTGATATAAACTAATGATATGTAAATAAAAAAAGAACAAAAAATGTGATAACACTTCTCACAAACTAACCCAACAAGCTGAGAATGGTCTGCGTGTGCTACAAATATTCCAGTAAGGAAACCTGATTGACAACCTACTGTCAAAAACTCACAGCCCACTAAGTTAATCAAGCAGGGCTCAATATAAAGACACATGGAGATAAAATTGAAGTAATACAACTGTACATGTACAAATCTACCAACAAAGATACCCATGCAAATTATTCTGAAGTTGAGGCACGAGATAACCTTCGTTTGCTGGTGCTAATGGAATGATAGGTTTTCCATCAGGATGAAAATGGATCTGTAGGATTAGGTACAAAAGGCTAGCTCCATGGATCATAAAATCCACACTGCAAAATCAGGTTTTCCTGTAGTTGACGTCAGTGTAGCCTAATCTAATACCTGTTTTAATATGTTTTGAATTATGTAATCTTACACAACATAAGAACGATCCATTTTACACATCACAAGGGGAGAAATTCTGGCCAAATTATTCTGGTCATTTGGACTTTGTAAGAAGTCGGCACCGACAGTCTCTCTCAATACCAACACCAATCTCTCTCCCTATGAAACATGCTCCTTTCATCAACTTAATACTCACCTTGCAGCCGCGTTCACGGTTAGTGCTGGTGGTGAAATAAATTGTCCTAAAGTCACTTACGACCATTTCTAAATAAAAAGAGCGAGGTGCTAGTGTGACCAATTTGTGCTGGGACTTGTTAGAGGAGCATCTGTTGTTGTGGATAATGTGGGAATCTCAACTCTCAAGCGTCTCTTGAAGACATCTGCTACGACACACCTGGTTAAGGCCTTACCTAGCAAAATTTGCATAGCTGCTCTGTGTCTTTGCATGCACCACAAGAAATGTATGAGACAATGGAGACCGTTTTCTGCTTGATGTTAAGCTGAGGAAAGAGTTAGAAGTGAGTACATATCACCCTTTACAAACCACAGGTAGTATGCTAATATGCTCCACGTCAAACAACAACTTAGGTGTAACTGTCTGTTTCTGAGGCAGTACAGTTATACATATGCTGCACCACACACATACAGAGATTTGCAAACACGCCCACATAAGGACACACACACACACACACAGACACACACACACACACACACACACACTCTCCCACCCTCTCTACTGATGTAAATTTAACCTTGTTGCTATTAACAGACCTCTTGTTCTCACCATAACCAAGAATCAGTGACAGGAAGACTACAGAGTTAAATATCCATCCTTTCTCAGGACAACAATAAACATCTTAATTATTTTATATATAATCCTTCTAGATTCTTATAAATAATAGAAAAATCTTCTTTTCCTAAAGGTGCTTTCCACCACACAAATAAAAATTTATGTTTTTAATTGAAAAATAATAAATGTCAGTAAAGACATGACAGATGAAACAAAGTAATCCTAGTCTGGTTTCCTCGTGTATGTTTTTAAATTCAATAATTTACTTTAAGAATTCTTAGTTTTTTATTATTTTATTAAATAATGCCTATAATGCTTGCATTAATTTTCTGAAACACTAATCCAGATTTTCCCTCAATGTAAAGTGTTCTTGGGTTTGTGAAAGGCACTATATAAATATAAATAATAATAATAATAATAATAATAATAATAATAATAATAATAATATGCTTTAACAGAGAAAGGCTTTGTCAACTTTGTCTGTATGGGGGTTGAACACATCAAGAGGTCAAGATATTCTAGAGCCATCTGTAAAGGGTTTACACTTAAAAATCAAGACTTCAGTGCAGAACTAAAATAGAAAGCAACAATAAAGCTATTCCAGCGTAATATTGCTTAACTTCTCCTGGTAAGGACTTGCTAGCTGATGTTTATTTAAAGGCAAGACAAGGGTAATAACACTTAGCAGTATTCTGATCTGCTTAGTTATGAGATCATGTACTAGTTTCTCAATCTCACATAGGGTTTGCAGACATTATAATTAGCAGTTTTAGAGATGTTGAGACAGGGCAGTATTAAGAGTTATACCAGTCATCGTCTGCTGGAGTTTTTAGCTCCATAGAAAAAAACAGCTTTTCTAGGTCTTATTACCTATAATTCTGTTTGATCACTGTGTGATCACTGAACCTGGCTGAAATGAGTGGCATTATTAGTGAAAATTAGAGCAAAAGTGAAAGGCAATAACATGTTTGTCAAAGAGATTTCCAAGGGACTGAATATAATGGGAGAAGTTTAAGGAACCTAAAACTGAACTTTGTGGAACAGCACTTTGTATTCTTTTTGGTACTGAAAAGTCCCCATTTACCCATGTTTAGAATGATACATTCTCCAAAAACACACCCAAATATGTTATTTCCACTTAAAAAAGAACAAAGTTGTCAGGCAGCAATTCTCTTCAAAATCTTAGACAAAAAAGGAGTATTAAAAATAAGATAGTAACTGGCTAGCCCAGAGGGATTGAGTTGTGGTTGTGAAATACCTTCACAACTGCTAACCTGAAAACTTACCCACTGCCCTGTCTGAGTGCTGAATTAATTATATCTAGGTAAAATAACTGACATCATCATGTAACTCTAATCACAGCTGCAAATCCCTTGCCACTCTAAAACCAGCCTGCCTTTTAGAGTAGATCTGACATTTTTACTGCGCACGGGTAGTAAATGCTAACAGCTAAGCCTGTCTCTCCTGAAAGGGCAACAACAATTCACCCCAAGCACTGATAGGTCTGTCATATTTGCTAGCCTGTAAGTTAGAGATGGGCCAAAGCCTTGGCACCAGGCATGTGTGTGTGGGAGTGTTAAAAGGTCACAGTACTCAGAGGCATGCTGGAGGGACTAAAAGGGGACCTGTGACGGTACTGCTTTAACACTAGGGACTCAGCAGTGTTCAGCTAGGTTCACTGGGCCTGTAAAGGACAGTTTAAACATGCACACATGATACATGTGCATGCACACACATACATGCACATGTTCAACCACATGCTCAAACTCTTATGCTTACACTGCAAAAGAGATGTACATCTATAAACAGTCATGTCAGGGATGTGAGCTTTATTGTGAGAAATGACCAGGTTTCTTACTCCCTGAGCATGCAGTGCAAGGCTAACCAGTCTAGGGTGTGTTAGGTCCCTTATGTAGTGTCATATGTATGCAGTCAGCACTCTACATACTCTCCTATGAAAGTGTAAAGGGAGCCTGAAACGTTTAGTGATTGGATAAGATTCCATATATATATAGCCCTTTCTGTCTTCTCCCTAAAATTCACTAAGGAAACAAATCCTTGACATCCTTGTGTATCCTCTGTGTTCTTTCCCAACAGAAATTATATCCCAGTTTCTGGATGACATTTTTCAACCAATTGATCAGACCATACCTACACATGTATTAAAGACACTGCACATTTTCTACAAATCCTTGAACACCTAAAAGAAAAATGTTACTTGCCAAATACCTACTTTTCATAATAGACATTAAACGTTCCTAATGAAGATGGTTTGAGAACTCTAAAGCATTTTCCAAGATCTAAGAAGAACCCTCCCACAGATATTCTCTGAAGACTGTGGGAAATTGTGTTTCTATATATATATATATATATATATATGTGTGTGTGTGTGTGTGTGTGTGTGTGTGTGTGTGTGTGTGTGTGTGTGTGTGTGTGTGTGTGTTGTGTGTATGTGTGTGTGTGTGTGTGTGTGTGTGTGTGTGTGTATGTATGTGTGTGTGTGTGTGTGTGTGTGTGTGTGTGTGTGTGTGTGTGTGTGTGTGTTTTCATAGTCTACTCTTACCTTGAGGTCAATTAATATCTATGTGATTGCATAGCTAATAAGCTACATCCAAATAGCAGAGGTTTACTTAACAGCCCCAATGGTATAAGCAGTGCAATATCTATAGTTTGCCTGCCTCCAGGCCAGAGATGTCACAAATGTTCACAAATAAGAGCGAGAGAAATTGAAAAAAAAAAAGTCCATGTCCGGGATAACACACTATACTTCCATAAGTACATGCTAGCAATGGTCCCCAAAAATAAGCAGGGGACATGGATACTATGGAAACAGAGAAGGTGCCATGGAAGAATAAGACCTTCCATGGAATGTGCCACCAAAAGATAGCAAAAGGGGCTGACATAGGCTAGTCCTATAAGTGGTTGGAGACGGCAAGACTGAAGGACAGCAGAGAGGCACTAATCATCGCAGCACATGAATGGACATTATGACCTACAAAAGTAGGACAGAAGTTGGAGAAATACCGGGGGAAAAAAGAGAAAATAGAGGGAATGTGGAAGATTAACACCAAAGTTGTCCCAGTGGTAATAGGGGTACTTGGGTCTGTGACCCTTAAGTTGGAGAAGTGGCTCTAAGAGATCTCAGGAGTGACAACATCAATCTCGGTCCAATCTCAGTCTAAAAGAGTGCAAAAATACTGCATCACAAGGCCTGAGTGTGAGGAAAAGATCTAAGCACCCAAAGGAAGAGTGAAACATGAATTAATTTTTTTAGGTTTTTTAAAATTAACTTAATTTTGGGTTAGGGTTTAGACAAAGTTTGAAATGTTTGGAAGTGTTTGCTCCACCATTCATATAAAACTGCTCAAGATCATTGACATCTTGATGGGATCACTGGAAGGCTAGATTCTCTAAAGCACTACACAGCGCTACACTACTATTGCTTTGGCCTAGAATGCCTCAACATATAATACTGTCCAGGATTTAAGGGATTGCTTTTGGTCCATGGAGACAGGTTTTCTTCAAACGTCTCCATTTTTCACTCTCCCCATAAGTGTCCAAGTGTCTACTGAAGAGAAACTTCCAATAATGTATTTCCATGGTACAGGGAAGGTGTACATTGGGTAATGTGCTGTCGTAAGTTAATGTTACAAAGTTTTCGATTTTGCAGTGAGTCAAAAATGATTTAATTTTTGTTTCATCATCCAAGAAAACCTTTTTCCACCTTATATTCACCTTTTTCCACTTCGGTGCTGCGGTGCTGCATGAGATTCAGTGTGGCCTTTCTATAGCAGGCTCTTCCATTTTCTTGCCATCATTCCATGCAAGCCACAGAGCTCATGATGATGCGCAAAATCATGCATATGACAAAATACATCTGGACTAATACATCAAAAGAACAGAGTTCCTCATTTCCTGATTGCATACAGATTTGAAAGAATTTAAGGAATTGGTGGTGCCACATGAATTTCATTTCTTACTTAGGGAAGAATCTGATTAGTGAGTCTCAATACATTCAAACTCTAAACATACTGTACACTGTACATTTTACAATCTAAATGACCACATAAAAAATAAACTGATATTATGTATACACATGAAGAGACCTAGATTCCTGTAGATGTCAGTTTAAATATTTAGAAATGAAGTGAATTGTCTACTGTATTGTTACATTCTTTCATCATTGTATAATGAAGGTAATGTCATCATTTATAATAATATAAGTAAAATACCAAGGGCGTGTCTCATTTTCCTATATAGAGATTATGTCTATTTATCTGCAATTACCAGTATATAGACAATTTCAGTTCACTAAAGGGTATAAAATATTAACTCACCGGCTTCTTTATAATAATCACGAACATTGTACCTGTACCTTCAAGCCACTTTATTGTAGACATATATGTAGGCTTTATATTTGTATAGTTACAGACAGTACTCCACTTTTTACTGGCAAGTTTGTAACCAAAGCTCAGTGCCGACCAGACACTGACACGGCAGTGACATGGTAGTGGCCAATGCGTTGATATGAGATAGGTGTCAGTGTCATTTCTGGGTTGAGAATGGTCTACTACCCAATCCTATCAAACCAATATCAGTACCATGAACCTGGCCATAGAAACTGGTCACTGATGAAAAACTGGGAATGGCTGTCACACGTTTTATAGAGCAAATATGGGCTATAGTTTATAAGAAGATCATTCTAAAAAGTGGATGCTAAGTGTATAAATATCTGTGATTAAGATTTGCAGGTTTTTAAAGGAATTATTTATGTAAGAGAGCAACAGTAACCAAACGGGACAGGACTTTAGAATACATTAGGATAATTAGATGGTTTCTAATTGGCTACACCTAAACAAATTTACAATAGCTAACATTATAGACATTGTAGGCTATAGTTTTTATTTTTTGTTTGTTTTGTTTTGTTTTTCAGAAGCACTGACCTTATTTTCATCAAGATGAAATGCATCAAACTGTTATTGGTATAACATTCCTTTTTAAAACTATATATGTTATGAGTTGTGGGAATACTGAAGTCCTCACATGTTTAAGATACAGTCAAATTCAGTGGTACACAAAGAATGCCATTGATACTTCAGTTAAAAGATCTCTAAAAGAAGAAGCCCATTACATGATTGCAGTGTCCACTTTGTGAATATTTTCATTCATCTCCCACAAAAGTGAATGATAAACTGGAGTGGAGAGCAATAGAGTGCAGATCACCACACAGGAATGCTTTTATATGGATATATTAGGAGATGATCGGTGCGTTTTCCATCTGCTCGGGCTTGTAATTGTCTGCTGGAGCTGGGAAAGAATATCATTATAACAATGCTGGCAAAGGTGATCTGAACCCCGCCACCACACTCCCCTTGCTTATAACCTCAATGCCCATGGTACTTCCTGAGTTTCAGGAAGCAATCATCCCCAAGAAAAAAAACAAGGCTTCAGTTCATATATGCGATAGTGCTTGGAGCCATTAAAGATGAACTACATCCAGAAGTAATTTATTGGTAGCTGACCAGATGGAATAAGGTACTGTTGTGTGTTGCCAGACTGGTCTGAAATCATGAAAGGGCATACTTTTCATATCCACAAGGCTCTCGGCACTGTTACAGGCTAAAGCTATAAATGATGCAAAGTTCTATAGGCTTTGTAACATCAGTGTGTGAAAAATGGTGTGTATGCATGTACGTGTGTGTGCTCGTGCATTGTTGCATGAAGCATGTGTACCACCAGGAACTGACACAGCTTATTTTTTTACCTTATCTTCCAGCAAAACACACAAGCTGTTGAGTCGTACACTTCTTACCAAAACCAGACAGGGCTCTATCCATTACATCACTGCTACACAGTGCTTAGATTGGGAATGGAACAGGACAGCTGTATGCTGGCCCCTTTTACAGCTTTTATTTTTATTGCTGAGTATATAGTATAGTCCATAATGGTACAGTCCATAATAGTCCTCATTTCCCACAAAACTACGTTTGTATTTATGCACGTTTGTATTTATGCACAAAGGTTAAGCCCCTTCATTTAATCAAATGCCGTAACAAATATAAACATTTCCATAGTTGTTGAACTGATTGTGGTCTTCAATTGAGTTAATTTGGGGTGCTATTGATTGCAGATGCTGTGTTACCAGATATTGTCCTATGGTTACTCATGTGGAAGTTTTATGGAATTCGAAATTGCTTAAGACAGAATGACATTCTAATCAAATGCAAAGGAAAAGCAATTTACCCTGAAGGTGACCCATTCTGGTCTGCACCCAGAAACCATAATGAGGATTTTACGTAGACGTAATGCACCCTGTGAACACTCATCCATTCTGGCCTTTATCAATCACCTGGTCTCACACCAAATTACTGCCGCCTTCTTTGGATACACTTACACAGATTCATTGGTAATCTTTTATTTTTAGCCCCTTTAAAGAAGCTTATCTCAGCTCTCACATGTAGTTTTCGACTGAAACTGTCTAAAGATCCACATAAAAATAAACAAACAACAACAACAAAAATCTACAAATAAAGCGAAGAAAACCACTAAGGAATGTTTACTGAAACAAATGCAAGGAAGCTAAATCCAGTCATGAATAATGGTCATTAGTTAGTGGAAAATAACCCAATCTAACAGAACTACCTGCCAGGCCCTGTTTGATGGATATGGCACAAACCTGCAAGTGCAATAATCATCAGAGACTCCATTTCAGATACTCAGCATATGACCTGCAATCTCATTGTTCATTTATCTCTGCTGTCTCTTTTGCTCTCAAGTCCTTGCAGGAGCTTTATTGAATGAACGTTAAATCAACGTCTGCAAAAAAAAAAAGAAAAAAAAAAGAGAGAAAGACACATTATGGTCTACAAGGCAAGCTTTAGTTGAACCACATTTATCATAATGTGAACACGCTGACATTAGATAAAAGGCAAGGTTTGTATATTTCTAATATTAGAATCAGTGAACTGCAAGAATCTTTAGCAGTTGTGTGTGTACATGCATGTGTGTTGATGTTCAGCAATAATGCTTGTTCCAACTTTATAAGAAAATTTATTGTGCTGGGTTCAGTAAAACAGTCTGGACAAGGGCAGTGCTTGTCAAAAGTCATATGCTTCAAGTTTTAAAACTAAAAGTGGAAAAAAAATTGAATACTGACATTAAGGTTAAGTTTAGGTTTAAGATTAGCCTTAGCAAATCCTTACTACACATAGATAGTTACATATGTATAATACACATAATGCATATGTATTATCTCATGTCCTAAAAATTCACTTACATGTGTATCCCTTCATGTGCATGTGCAAATGTTCAAAACACATACACACATATTTGTGAATATTTGTATGTGTGTTTGTACATTATTCATGTGCAGCTGCATGAGCATGAGCATATGTGTGTACGAGCATGTGTGCATGAGGATATATGCACAAGCATGTTTGCATGTACGTAAAAATACATAAGATAGTCTAGTTGGATTTTTGATTCCCCACAGAAAATTCATGAAGACAGCCAGTCTGAATGCTAACCTGCCCCTGGAATTTCAACACCCAACATGTTGTACCTGAAGATCTGTAGCATGAAGCTCAGCTTCTGTCTTGCCATTACAGGCCTGTCTCACGCCCAGACATTGGCCAACAAAGCCTTTTGAAGCTTATTTTGGAGCTAACCTTTATCCTATCGCAGTCGTCGCCCCCACGCTGCAGTTTATAGCCGTTTGAAATTGGGGGCTTCAGACAGAGGGGTGGAGGTGCAGCTTTGGGTCCATAGTCCTTTGGGCAGTTAGGACTGGGAAGAGGGAGAAAGTGCTGAGTAGCTTAGTATGCCGCTTCCCACAGAACACCAATTAGTGGGCTAGTGCTTAAGGGTATAGTATTGGATAATCTACCGACCAATGACTTGCAGTTTAGCAATGATTAGCAATGCACCGTCACACTGTGCTGTAGCTTAGCAAAGTAAAACGCACATAGCAAGTAAAATGAGGCTTGTGTTTTGCATTGTAATGTGGACTAGCATGGGTATATAAACTCACACAAGCTTTTCACTGCTGTATTTAACATATCTAAGAATCTGGTAAGATGAAGATGTGTACTCAGGATCTCAGGGTTTTTAAATTTTTTCTTTTTTTTGCATTCTTCAGCTTTGTCCACGCATGTGGGTAGTTCAGCACTGCTAGCATAGCGCTTCTTGTTAACCAGACCTTAGCGCTCCAGCAGTGGGCGTGCAGTTCCTAGTGTCAGTTAGGAGACCCCCTACGGGCTACCATACGCCAGCACCACCTTAATAAGCTGTGACAGCGGACAGCCCAGAACCTTCTGTCTCCCGGGGCCTAGCTGAGGCCCTGGACGACAAGCATCCCACTCATAGTGCGAAAAGCGACAGAAATAACAGAAAAGAGGAAGAGAAAGAGAAGAGATGCCAATTCCGATATGAGGACAGCTGCCGGAGTTTGAGTCAGGGGAAGGTGGATGCACACACACACACACACACACACACACACACACACACACACACACAAGCATGCGTGCACACACACCCCCAAAGACACAGACATACACATACACAGGCATGCACACACCACACACACACACACACACACACACACACACACACACACACACACACACACACACACACACCCTGCAGCAGTGGTCACATGCCGTACCCAGCTGTTCACACTCTCTCCCTCCTACAGGCATCATCAGGCCCTGTTCCTAAATAGTGTCTAATGTCAGCAGGCAATTATGTTTTTCAAGATAAACACACAGAGAGATAGATACCCACCCACCCACAACTACACACAGATACACATTTTTAACCACCAATAAAGGTCTTGTTTCTGAATTGCACAAAACCCAATGAGGCTTGGGGGTTGTACACACACACATACATGCATGCACACACAGAGACATTTGCAACAACTGTGGCTTTTCTGGCACCAAACCTGTAAATTGAATTTACAGCAATACTATAGTTCTCTTGGAGATGCATAGAGAGAGAAGATAGGGTTCTAATCTCACTGGAAACACAAGCTGTGGTCAGATTATGAAAAGCTGGCATCATAACTATGCAGTAGATGTCTGCTCACCATAGGTTGCTTTCTTTCGTTGGCTACCTCCTTCCTTCACTGTTCCTCTCCCCTCTTCTTATGCTCTCGGGTCTTTACTTGACTCCTCTTTCTCTCTGACACAGTGTGCTACAGTGCCAGTCTGACCATGGCAGGGGCAGCAGCTTATCACTTTAAGGCAGCTGCAGTGGTATGCACCATGTAAACACGCACATGCGTGCATGCACACATACACACACACACACACACACACACACACAGAAATGCACATATGCACACGCATACATATGTGTGCCTGTGCACACGCACCCCTCCTCCCTCTCTGGTTCTCTCAGACAACATTAAACACACAGTTAAGTTGAACAAGCACAGAAGAGTGTGTTTGTGGGGTGTGTGTTTGTGGCGCGGGGATGTAGTGAGCAAGAAAGAAGACAGAGTTGGAGGGAAATCTCTCCATGAACATGATAAGCAAAGTCCCAGGAAGGATAGAAATACTGAGTGTTCGAACTATTCATCTCTCTTCATCCAGCCGTACACAGACCTAGCCCTGCGGAACCAGCTGGCCAGGTGAAGGCTGGTGATGCTGAACTCATAAAGATGACAAGGTCTGGGAGTTCCTCTAAGCCATCTGGTCCAAATACAACTAAATGCATTTCCATTAGCTTGCGGTTTCCCATCCACACATCAAGCCTTAAACTAAATCCTGTCACATCATAGTGACAGACCAGTGTAAAATCATTTAAAGACTACAGACAAGCTTAATTAAGCATTAAAGGTTGAAGTCCAAAGGAAAAAAAAATACATTACTCGATAGATATTATGTGATGCCATGAAAATCAGACCCAGTCCATTAGGACAGTGACACAGTGTTTGCTGTTTTGGCTCTGTACTCTATCACATTGGAATTGAAATAAAGCCTAGACTATGAGGTTAAAGTTCAAACCATCAACTGTAATTTGAGGGCATTTATAAATGTCCAGTTTATGCTGAGTGAACCAAATAGGACCGATAGAACTGGGTGAACCATCCATTTTTTAAAACCCATTTTTTATAAACATCTCATTTCAAGAAAACATGACTGGATAATGTTTTTTTTCTTAGTGTTCACTGGCTTGCTGTCTACCATTGCATCATTAGTTGATGCATAAGAAAACTAGTCTAGAGTTGAGTCTAGATGTGGCACTTTGCATGGTGATGTTGTCTATGAAAAGAATAAAGCACAGACATTAGCAAAACATCAGCTCCAAATCAATTGTTATGAATGTCCTTGTGAGTTTAGTGATGGCAAATGTAACGAGAAAGTGTCATAGGGGTGGCGGGGTCTGGTAATGGCCACAACGGGCCCAAATGACAAAACCCCACCAGGACGTGACTGGTGACGGGAATGATAATGGCAGCAGCAGGACAAATTCAAGAGTTGACAGATTGATTGATTTTTTTTAAACCATTCTATATCTTTAAATAAAACAGCATTCCCACACTTCATAAAATGTGGTGCCTTTAACAAAACCAGAAACAGTCAGGGTTAACACAAAAAAGTCTGAAAAAAAGTCTGACTTATTTCCATTGTGGTTCCTATAAATAAGTTGACTGCACAGTGGAGTGGCGGGTATGTCATTTCAGGGTACAAAAAGATCCACTACTAAACATAATTTATTTAATTAATTAATTGTGTTCATTACCTTTATGGAAATTACATACAATTAATTATTACATCCAATTAAATTACATCCCCTGAAATGGACAGCCATGTTTCAAAAGGCCTGTGATAATAAGTATTCTATGGTCCATGCAAAATTGACCTTGAAAACTGATATTCGGCACTTTAACCTCATAGTCATTGTTTTCTGGTCACTGTTTTATTTCCAATTGAATGAGCTGGAGCACAGAACCATTTTGAAGCTTTGACTAACTGTGTGTGTGTGTGTGTGTGTGTGTGTGTGTGTGTGTGTGTGTGTGTGTGTGTGTACAGGGTTTGTAATCATATTGTTCTCTACTCTATTGTGTGTCTTCTGTTCCTTTAGCTCCTGTCATTAACATTTTAATGACATATCCAGAGTACTTCCCTCAGGTAAGTTTATTCACAACTGGTTTGGCCTTTTTAAACAGGCCAGATCCCACAGTGAAAAAAGGAACAGCAATCTTTTCACACAGTTTCATAATGCCTCCATTAAAAAACCTGTAGACATGACCAAAGACAACAGAATGAACACTGCACTAGTTTGATTAACCTGGACATGTTACAGTGTCAGTGAGAAAAATCCATAGATGAAACTGTTGTTGCGACATTCAGTCCAACAAGAAACACACAGATCAGTGTCAATGTATGGCTGAACAGCATCACCATCTGTTCAGAATTCGACAGGCATACATTTAACTCCTGTGCACTTTAGGTCTGATCATGTTGATAACTTTACAGAAAGGATACATTTCCTTTAGAAATACATTAAGGGTTGGTCAAATAAAGTGTCACAACACATTACCTGCAAACTCAGATTATCTTGGAATTCTGTGAAAATGGCACATCTATTTTTAGTCTTCAATATTGTGTTGGGTTTAAAATGGGTGAAATGAGTTTATATGAGACCAATAATATTAAAGACCTTAATCTCCCCTTTTGAATTTGTTGGCTCTCTTGACATACACTTATTCAGCATTGAAGGTGTTCTTTTCCTTTAGTGCAAGATGACATTCATACCAAACCTGATTTGGATACAGTGGAGTTTTCGTTGCCTAAAGAATAAACCTACATATTAAAATGATGAATATGTTTTAAAAACACAAATTTAAATAAAGAGGTCTTATAAATATTGTAATTGCCACTACATAAAACCTCTTGGATGATGCACTGAGCTGAGACCAGTGGTCACTTGCCTGATGTCACTCCTCCCCCACGAGTCACGTGGTATGGCCTGCTGCGTGCAGGGGGGTTCACATTTGTTTGCAGCCACACCCTCCGTGAGGGCACACACCTGCACAGGGCTTTTGATGTTAAGTGTTTGTCTATTTAAACCCCTGTCAGTGTGCAGCTCATTGTTGGTCATTGCTATGGTCACTGTTAGTGTTTGTGTAGAATGTCAGTATATCATTAGTGCTAGGGTTATTGTGTGTATAGTCTCTGTTAAATGTTCTAGTCATTGTTGTTAGTGTTAAGTGTACTGATGTTCACTGTTAATGTTATGTGTGAGTGCCACCACTGTCATCTGTGTTTTATGTCATTAAATGTTTCACCAAATTGAGGGAGTCTGTGTGTCCTGCTCCACGCACTGTGGCACTCAGGCCACTGTTACACCTGAGATGCATCTCATCCAAGTGGCTGCAGTTGATGGAAACATTCTGATCCCATTTGGGGAAACTTGTGCATGCATAGAAACCCACAATAGTAACTCACCAATTCCAGGGAATATATATTTTCCTTCTAGAGTTTCCTTCATTCACAAACACTTCCCCCGCTCACATTCATGAGATGAATACTTTGTGTGTCCTCTGGATTGTGGGCAAATGTTAGATGTTTTGGAGTCAGACAAAGATCTATGACTTTAAAACTGTGCATATAAATACCACTTACCACTTTTTACAAGGGAGTTTTTGGGTGAAAAGACAGAAGCTTTTGAGACTATTGAGCGGTTCTGATAGTGCCCCTTTCCTCTCGGTAGTCCAGAGCAGTGTGCACTTAGTGCCAAGGTATTGAAACTGGAACTTTTGATAAACCTTGGCATTAAATTTTAACTTTTCCCCCCAGAATGTCTTTTTGCCTGAATTTTCAGGCTTCAGTTTTCAGAATTAAAAATAAATAAATAAAATAAAATAAAACTATATCTAATATACCAGCCAGTGTTGTGGGCTTGAGTGGAAGCCATACTTTTTATGACCTTCCCTGCTGTTCTCATATGTGCTACATTTTGTGCTACATTTTCTACACTTGCGGTCTGAAAAAGTGTCTCCATAAAGAGAAAGATAGATTAGCTATACCATCACACATTTCTGTGTTCAGATGGCTAATAATGGTGCCCCTTGCAGTTAAGCTCGACGTGTGTTTTCAAATTAAATTCAACTAGTGCCTTCCCTGCCCTTAACGTATCTTGACCACCCCAGGATCTCATTATCAGGCCCTTTATGAAATTCATCACATGTTTAAAAGCAGCTAAAGTGTAGCATTGTGTGGAGCGGGATTCCACCCCAGGTATGGAATTCACAAATGCTGCTTGCAAACAATCTGTCGCACACAGAGAGTTCACAAATGTAACTGCTGAGTTATTATTCACAGAGTGCTTGTTTTTTCGATGACTCTAGCAGGCGCTTGGTGTTATGTTCACCGCTAAGGTGTCAACATTGACAACTTTTTAGCAATGCTTGCATCATAGTCTCCAATGCAACACAACAGAAACTAAGCATAAACTCAAAAATATGTAAAATACATCGCGGTTGACTGATCGGCATTGAGGCAGGTGGAAATGCCTGAAAACGAGACTTCTTTTTTTATTAAAATTTTTACCAAAAACATCCTTCCCTTCACCCATCATTACAGTTCAATTCCCCATCCACTCCCCTCCCCTCCTCATTCAGAGTGGTAAAAAAAGGCAGCAAACTCATCTTCAGCATGTCTGGTAATAACTTTTCCAGTGTGCTGAGCCGCACATGTTGCTGCAGACCATCCTGGGAAACACTACAGATCCCTTTCCCCTCTTGCCTAGTGGTGGGGGGGGTGGATGGGGAAAGGGGTGGGCGGAGAGAGAGAAGTGGGTGGATAGAGGGGTGGGTGGGGAGAGGAGGTGAATGTCTTTAACAGCCACACTTCAGACAATGACATTGATATATGAGTATGGCGTGACACACTCAGCACCCTTCCCTAGGTCCTGTTTGTACTGTTCCTGTTTGCACTGTCCCTGGGTGCGCAAACAAACATGTAGACACACGCACACACACAGAGACACACGCACACAAACAACAAACACAGATAAATCACACAACTGCATACTTGTTAACAAATACGCATAAGCATACACAATGCATGTACAGTAATCTAAGCAATCCCACGCTGACACACACACACACAGACACACACACACACACACAAACTCACATATGCGTCTCGAGAGAGATGCAACATTCTTTAATGGAATTTGTCTGTCGTCAGTCATGCCATGGTGATGCATGGCTCTAATTTTGTTGCCGCATCTGAAAATGCTTGTGAAGATCTACTGGTTTTGCTGTTTAGCCTCAAAGACATGGGTGGGTGCTACTTTTATTGTACATGTGTGTAAGTGTGTATATGGGGGTATATGTGTGTGTGTGGGGGGGGGTGAGAGAGAGAGAGAGAGTGATGTGAGAGAGTATATATGCTTTTTTTCATAAAGAAAGTGTGAGATGAATATGGCTCCACAGGCTGCCCCTGAAAACACGCACACACACACACACACACACACACACACACACACACACACAAATAAGGTCAGTGTTAGACTAGCTAAAGGTTTATATCTCACACCTTATTCCACTAAGCAGACCTCAAGCCAGCTCTAAATTCTAATAAACCGTACACAACTGGACCTGATTCTCCAGTCTCTGAGAGCACATGCAGGAGACTCTCTTTGATCCTTCGACTCGATATCACAGTCAAAGCAAACAGTCCCCATACAGACTCCACCCCAAGCCCCCTACCAGGTTTGCTTCCTCTGTGCCAGAATCAGTTCCTCCTCCAGATTCTTCCTACTTGATTCCTTTGTGCAACTGGCCAGGTGGCGATTAACAGCAAAGAAAAACATAAACCCCTTTGTCTCCTTGTGAGAGTGGGGAAGGGGTTAGCAGATGGGTGTTTGTCCAGTTCATAGAGCAATTTTTGTTTCTTCCCCACTGAATCCAGGCCAAGCAGAGAATGGATTGCTTCTGAAACAGAGAATGCTTTCAGAGAATGTGAGGAGAAATAAAAGGCGATTTTTCATAGCACATAAAAACAAAACTAACTGTGTCGGCTGAGCTGCACTTCCCAACTCTTACTGAACAGGCACCGTCCGAAACATGGAATGCCTTTGCACTTCAGCCCCCTCCTAGTGGAGCAGGAGCTCCACAGCCTGGCAGCAAGACCAGAGTAGGAATGGCGAGAAGACAGAGGGAGAGCAGGCTCCAGCGAAGTGGGGCATGGGGCATGCTAAATCATGCAGAACTAAATAGGGAGGGGAGGTGGGATGCACAAGCCCTACATGGTAATCATCACACTAACTAATGTGTTAACCAACATGCTAACCATCACGCTGACCAACACGCTAACCAACACATTAACAGACACCACACCCATAAATCCTGCTTTTCCACATCCAAAAAGTGCAGTTTCAAGTTCAATCTCTTTGATGGCTTTTGCTTCCATTAGGGTTCTCAGTGTTTACACCCCCCATCAATGCATCAGTACTGCAAATGGCTTGTGATTGTTTTCCTTCTGACTTTTTCTTTCCTTCTTTTTCTGTCTTTCCCATTTTCTTTTACAAAAAAACCTCCTTTTTTTTCTTTCCACTATCTGCTCCTCATTTCTCTCACCTTTCATCTCATCTAATCCTCCCCAACACACGCACGCACTCACTCATACGCACACTTTCTCTGGTTGTATACCCGAGTAAGACATGCCATTTATTGCAAACAGAGAAAGGAAGAATGCCCCCTCCCCCTTGTCTGTCTCTGTCTCTCTCTCATTCTCTCTCTCGCTCTTTCTCACTGTGCCTCAGGGTGCAGATGGTAATATAAGGAAGCGCAGAGAGGGGTGCAACAACAACTACTTACATCTTGATACGGCTTGCGAGGCACTACTCTATGCTTCTCCCTCCAGATTTTTTTTTGCGTTGTTTTTTCATTCTTTTTTTCAATAACTTAAAAAGCAATAAGATGAGTTTGCAGTCGTTCAGCGCGAGATTAAATGCGTGGAAATCTGAAATCTGACACCGCCAACATCACAGACAAAAGTTAGTGAACAGGCAAAAACTGTTCAACAGGAAAAAATGAAGAGGTATTATTAAGAAAAAAAAAAAACCTCATATATGCAGCAACCATGATGGAATATTTTCCTGTGCAATCTGTCTTGAGAATCTCATCAAATGCAAAAAGCTTCCTGTTCGGATTACTGTTCTGACCTCAGGTTAAAAGGTGCTCTAGACTCTCTGAGAACTGCAATGAGGGGGTAACTAGTACCAAGGCCTCAGGTTCCTGATCTTTTTCCCAAAACTCTTGATTTGTGAAATTCTGAGCAGCAGAGGCCTTGTTCTGTGCCTATTTGTGAGCAGTTACTACTGATGACACCTTTATATGTCTATGTTCTTTTGCAGCACTGAAAAGTACTTAATGTTCAAGACCTCCACTTGAAAACATGGGGCGAAGCAAGTTACAGCCCTGCAGCAGGTATGTGACGGACATGCCGTTCAGTTCACGTAGAGGCCGCATGTTTTCAAACGGTCCCCACCATTTTCTGCCAAATAACTTCCGTACTCAAAAAGACCCGTTTGTGTGGCAGAGAGGTTCCCGTACGGAGCCCCCAGACCTAGGCTTGACTGAAATTATTGTACTCTGGGGCTTGTCTGAAATTGGACTTCTCATCTCCGAGCTAGATCTGAGTCTCCAGTGTGTTCTTTTTCTCTGTTTATGACTGTTTGTGTGTGGGCGAAAGTACCTCTTTCTGCTAGGAGGCTTTCACGAGCCTTTGGCAGGTATACACACTTGACTCTCTATCACACCTTTCCCCATCTCTCTCTCTCTCTCTTATTTAAATGGATTGCCTAGTCTTATTTGAATCTGTTTAATGTCGACAAAGAATTGAGGACGTTAGTGAGCATGAATAAATCTACTGTGGGAAAAGGTCACTGGATCTGTCTTGGAGACATGCAGCCAATACCAAATAAGCACAACTGCTGAAAGGCTGCCCTGTTAAACTGACCCCAGGTCAGTTCTGCTTTTTTTCCCCTGCTGTGGTTGAAGTTAGTGAAAACCAGCCTGAGGTCGAGTGGAAAGAAATGCGCCCACACCAGGCAAAGGGTCCTACACAACACATTACCCACAGGATGCTGCTGTCAGTTTCAGTGGGAAAAAGATACAGTGTATTAATAGCATTATCAGGGTTATCAAGGAGCATTAGCTATGATGAGACCAGACACACAGGCAAGGAAGGATGACAACAGGAAGCTTACGTGAACAATGAAAATGGAAAAAAAGCATGAAGCGGAAATAAACATGACGAACTGAGGGAGCTTCATGTAAAAAGTGACCGAAAATGGACTTTAATTTTCACTGCTGAGGCCCTGAGTTTTAAAGCCCTGAAATAATCTCATTACATTGTGTACCTGTGAAATATTTGCTGCCATGTTGAACATCTCTGCACTGAGAAAACTAGACATTAATTAAATGGTCTCACTAAAGTGTTGGTAATGTACAATGTTCACAGTATGTTTTGTTTTAGAAATGCTAGATTTTAACATGCAGCAACAAGCAGAAGCTTCAGTTAGCACTGCCTTAGACCTTCTCCACACATCCTTTTCTTTTTAGTTAAAATGTTATCTTCTCTGAAATCATCTGGGAGACAGAAGGCTGATAAAATATCTTGCAGTACTATTTTATACTAACTAAAGTTATGCAATTCAAGTTTTGGAGAAAGACTGTATCTGAAAACCCTTCTCTTCCCCTGCCTTCTCCTTGACTTCTACAGCTGCCTAACAAAAAGGTCCAGCCATCCTGAGCTCCAGTTATAAGGGTTCCTGCCCTATAGTTTAGCATTCAATGCTGAAACCAAGGAGAGGTTAGGTTCCAAAATATCCCTTATTAATGTGTTTAGATAATATCTACATAATAAAGATATTTCTTTATTGATGAAAACCATATAATATAATTTTTTATTATGATCTCTTTTAACATCACATGCAAACACACCTGTTGGTTCTATATCTGATTTTAGGACCCTTACGTGCAAACTTGGGCCAAGCATGTCACAACAGTGCAGCACCATTACACTTGACATGGCCATTAATCTTCAGCAGAATCCACAATGCTTGCAAACCATCTCCACTTTCTCTTGCGAGGTGATTCATACACACGTTCATGCAAGTTCCCTCAAGAAGAGCCATTCGTAAAGCAGTGAAGCTCCCGTGCTGATGACCCAGACCTTGGCTCGACCACTGTTATGGCATACATCTGAAGTTGTACTCTCAGAACTAGAGCTTAGTTTTAATCACTGTCTGCATTTGTGTTGGTGTTTTTGGGCATGCATGTTCTACCTAGCACAGCAAAATTTCATGAGGTTTAAGTGGCCTGAGTTCTTTCACCCCTCTGCCCCACTACATTCCCTGACTGATTAGTTGATGGTGTAATCTGCACCTGCAGAATGTGCAGAAGAGTGTATTTATATTTCATTCACCTAATGAGCTTTGTTCTGAGTATTGTGGTAAATGTACAGTGTGATTAAGTACATACACACATAACACAACCACAACATCTGTAAGTGATCAAAACATATCTGAAACATCTGTAAACTATACAAACAGCAGAAAACAATGGGCAATATATTAAGTTCCATGTGCTCTAATCTAAACAGTCACTGTATTACAATACAAGTTTAATTAATATTAATGGAATTTTAATGAAATCATTTTTTTTCCTGGCCTCACTAAGACATTGGTAAAGTACAGTGTAATGCATAAGCCAAGTCTTAATTAGAGCTGTATGTTCAGCAAGGCAATACATAGCTGTGCTCTGTAAAGTGTTATTGTAAAGTGTCATTATTGTTTTTACTCCTAAACAGTAAGGACTGTGTACTGGGAGATAAGGACTGTGTATCATATCAAGCACGCACGCACACACACACACACACACACACACACACACACACACACACACACACACACACACACACACACACACACACACATGCAGAGCCACACCCAGACCTACACACATGCACACCATACACACACACACACACACACACACACACACACAGACACACACACACACACACACACACACGCACACACACACACACACACACACATGCAGAGCCACACCCAGACCTACACACATGCACACCATACACAGCCCCGCAGACAGCCAGGGTGTGAAATCAGCCTCAAAGTTCTGCCCCTTCCCTCTTCAGCATGTCCCTTTCAAGTTTTAATAAGATAACTTTCAGCACTCCTTTCCCTCTCGCTTTTCTTTCTTTATTTATGTCCTTCCTCTCCATTTAATCTTAGCCGTCGGGACGAGAGATCCGACGGAGCCGGGCAAGGGAGCGAGGAAAAGAGATGACGGAGGAGGCAGGAGTGGGGGAGCGGTGAACCCTGGCCGGAGCAATCTGCCACACTTTAATGAAGTCCAATCTGCAAGACCGACGCGCCTGTGTCCCCTCAGGCAATACACACACACACACACACACACACACACACACACACACACACACATATACACACACATACACACACACACACACACACACACGGACACCCACAGACACACACACACACACACATACACACACACACACACACACGGACACCCACAGACACACACACACACACATGCACACACACACACAGAAAGATAACCAGAAACAAGTACCAAGGGAGGATGATGGAACCATCTACCAATACATTGAAAAAAAAGTAATATGGTATTTCATCCAATGCTCAGATCGGATCAACTGATAACTATATCATATGCCAAAAATAGTGATTGGAAAAAAATACTTGTGGTACCTCATCAAAGTAAACTAGCGCATTGTTAATATAAAACCTCTCATTATCGTGATTATTATCTTTATCAGCAAACTAATGTACAGTACGATTAGTTAAATTTAGTAGGAGTCAAATTGTTAAAATCAGTCAAATTCCTAATGAGCTCCAAAATGTGAATCTTTCAAGGGTATGCAAATGAAGTTTTTTTCTTTTAAAGACATTAGACCACTTAATTTTAATGAGAGTAGAATTAAACACTATTCCTCTGCGTGAGGATTGATAGCAATCATGATATCGGCAAACTTGGAATACTTGCCATGCCCAAATATTTAATTCTAATTAATTATGTATGTGACCTTTCCTGATATTTGGCCATGATGAATTAAATAATTTGGTAATGCCACAATAAATAAAATGTGATTCCCATCACGAATTTCTCTTCCAACTCCAAATATAGACAGGAATAACATAAAAAATCCAACCGTGTCTTCACTAAGGAGTAAAAGTGAGGCTTGCTGTGACAATATTCAGGAGTAGCTATAATGAATTTTTGTAGTGAAAGGTCAATGGTGCAGCATTATTCTACCTCAAACGGCAGGAGCCCACATGACTTTCCAATTTCGTCAGGAAAAGTTTAATAAAGCCATCATTCACAGGTGCACCATAAGTCTTTTTAAACAACAGATGAAATAATGAAGACAGACACCAGGGACACATTAGCTAGTGAGGGATGTCTTGGCTGTGATGTGCTATAGCTTTACAAAAACACCACTGAGATGACTCTATAAGTATCTGGATGTTTTAAGGTACGTGCATACAAGATTCTGATGTAGATACCATCATAAGACGGCAACATCACAGACAATGCATTTCCATAACCTAACAATGCTGTCTTCCCATATCTGGTTTGGAGTAAGCAGTGTGCTAAATATCAAGCCCATGTGCTAAGCCCTGTACCCACAGCTTCTGATAATACCGGCCCTCTGCAGCTATACAGAGTGCTTCTGATCCTGGTCCCTTCTCCACACAATCCCAGTGCGATCCCCAGCGATCGGAAGCACCGGCGTTGACGGAGCAGGGTGATACCCATGGTCTCGCTTAGCCCTAGCATGCATACTGCTATGCGGAAACTACTATTCCTGCTTGTCCGTGTCTGGAGCACAGCGCGGTGGCGGGTGCAAACAGCACATCTGGGAAAGCCCTTCAGAAGGACAGACATCTGCGGAGGCTCAGATGCTCTCGCTGACAGCGCTGTATATGCTGTCTTCAAATTCAAATTTCCCTTGAACTATTTTTTGTGTCATCAATATTAAATTCCAGTAAAAGGAAGGGAAGAATCAGAAATATCTTACTCAAAAGGACAAATAAAGAACTTCAGCAGTGTGTAAAACCTCTAGTAGTTCTTGGAGCTGGCTCCTGTCTTACGCCAAAGACATCCATCCAATGTGACAATGTATCATTACAAGTCCTAGACGTATCTAGAACTATATATGATTGCACTCTTATAACAATATGGGCATTTTTTGTCTGGTATGCGTATTTATGATAAGGTCACTGCAGCATCTACAGGTGAAAGTCAAAGAACTTGCATATTCACTCATACATTCCCTTTGGTTATCACTGTGATGAGTCATGTTCTGACTCACTCATCCACCTTGACAGTTCTGTGTAATATTTTCCCAAAGAGCACAACAGCCAGTGCTCCTAAACATGCTCGAAGGCTGGTGTTATACTGACACACTGCAGAAGCAAACTGGAGCTGAAGAGTCAAAACTAAGCTTTAAACTGATTCTAGGCCAAAGGTTTTGACCTGGTTTACCTTTACTTTATTCACTCAATTAACATGCTCGCAACCTGACAGGACCATCACTACTGTGTACATTCATGTGTGCTGCTGAGATACTGAGCCCTTTCAGGTTGTCCACCAGTTATATGCAGGAGTGGTATGAATGTGTCACACTTAGCACACTTTTCAGAAAGTTTGCTTTAATCCAAATATGTTGTGAGTCAAAGCCCACCTCTGGTCGTCTTCTTCTGTTTCTCTCCCTGGCTTGTGACTCAAAAAGTGAGTCAAAGTTGTCCTAATTGTCCCAATGACACTGCCTCTGTTTTTTTTCTCTCTCTCTCTCTCTCACACACACACACACACACACATACACACACACACACACGCACACACACACACACACACACACACACACACACACACACACACACACACACACACACACACACACACATACAGCAGCACACATACACAAGAGGGTCATTATATCCACAGCGGAGAGGGAGAATTACGGCTGCAATAACACAGTAACAGAGAAAAAAAGAAAGAGGTCTGCAGTCTGGAAAGATTCTCCTCGAGTCCAGACTCCACTGGCCCAAAGAGGGCATGATGATGATCCAGCAATCACCAGTCACTTCAATTACCATCAAAAATGAAGATAACGAGGCAAAAAGGAAAAGAGAGAGAGAGTGAATGTCAAGACTGCATCTCACTGCCACTCAATGCCATCAACAGAAATTCTGTCTTCTCATTGCTCTGTAAGTCTTAATGAGCCATTCTATGAAGGGACAATAATGATTTTTTGCAGCATTAAGGGAAAATACTGGCTTTAATATCAAAAATTATGTGGTGAAAGCCAAAAGAGTTGTATGTAAGCTGGAAGGAGGTAATAAAACCATAACACACTTTTTAAAACAGACCTCAAACAATTGAAGATCTTTGACAGACATAAGTAAGCACTTCAAAAAAGCTGAAGCTAGAGAAGAGCTGCCATAAACACTCACAACACTGGCCTTGAGGTAAAAGGTACCATTTGCTTATGGAGATCCACTCTTTCCAGTCGTCTTTGTAAAGAGTGCGAAGATTTTGTCTTTTTAAAGATTCCGTCATGTGCTACCATCATACAACACTGGTCAAACTCAAACACTGAAGATACAACATATTTCACTGGAACGGGAAGCCATGTCAAAGCACAGCTTGGGAACACTCAGACATCTGTCTGCTTCTTGGGTACATACAGTCCTGGAACCAGTTCTCAGACAAAATATGCCTTCAGAATGACAAGACAGAACTTTAATTACAGGTTTTGAAAAGGTCTGCATCTTGAAATTATTTTCCCAGACATTGAATCCTATTTCAGCCATATGAGGGCTAGCATATCTTTGACTGGCAAAATCTCTGCCACAAATTAACCTAGAAATAGACACAAGCACATATACAACCTCCGATATCCTATATTTATTTTTCCCTTTCTCCATTTTTAGTTTTGCCTTTCACTCTCTCCCCGACTTAGTAATAGTTTCTCTCTCTTTCTGTCTCTTACATGCACACACTTACACACAGACGGTTCCTGTGGGATGTAGATGCAGAAGCTCTGGCAGTTTTGCAGACTAAAAAGTCGCAAATTAAGCCATAAAGGCTTCTGCTGCCCTGGCACTTTTTGCCATGGCTGCCTGTGATTTGCACATTCACACACTATTAGGTACGTAATTATTCCCAATGTGTCACACTGTAGACACAAGTGTAAAATTGAAATCTCCCTTACAGGCATAAATCGCATAAGCGGTTTGCAAAACCATCGCTCTATGGCTACAAAAAAACGACCCCTAGCCAGAGTCTGTACAGACATTGTGGAAGAGACTTTTAACATTGTAATAGCCACATTGGAGACAGCTTTTCATTTCTAAACAGTGCTGTGAGCTAGAACACTATGCCACCATGTAGTGTTTCATCTGATTTGTACAATAAAGATATTAATATCACACACCTGAGAGTATCAGTTTGAGGACTCTTGCCATAATACTCCTTTCTAACCTTTGAGTGTGTGTTTGTATGCCTCCTCTTGCAGCACACCAAATGCTCTGTTTGCTGGGGGCAAAGTGCTAGCTACTGTTTTGTTCCAGCACTAAACATAAAACCACTTGCTGCTACAAGCCTGCAGGATGTAGGGCAGACCAACTGCTGTTAGAGATCTAGAACTCCACCTTGTCTTAGTGTTCAACAGAACATGGCAGGCCCTTTTTGCTCTGTGAATGGGAGATGACAGCAAGGAAACTTCCAGTTAGGGAATGAAGTATGTCAACCTGCTCTAACAATCACAAAGATGGTCTTGGACAGGAATCAGTCAAGCTCAGTTTGACACTTTGGTTGGTGGACATCGTCAAGACAGAGGCAAGAATGTGAATATTGTCATGGTAATATTCAAAAAATGGAGAAGATTCTCAAACTGCAAGCTGTTTGTCAGATTGTCTTGCACAAGAGTATGAAATCCTTAAGTATAATTCATTCTGACTTTTCCAGCAAAGGCAAGCACTTGAGAGAGAAGCTACCCCTGCTTCACACCTTAAAAAGGATAAATTCTTTAAAACCTGTCAATGTGGAGATTTAAAACCTTTCATCAGGAGCTTATACTGATTTAGACCCTTTTTCATCCAATTTAAGTATACTCCCTGGAAATTTGGGTTTTCACCCCACTCTCCCAGCAAGCTTAACAGGGAACAACCATGTGTATTCTTTACGGACAAGTGCATACAACATCCTACTTTGTGACTAAAACCATGCACTTCAGAGGTGAAATGACAGGCAAACCCGGTGGTCCATAGTGACTGCACCCACGTACGTATGTGTCTGTTTGCGTGTGTGTGTGTCTGTGTGTGTGTGTGTGTGTGTGTGTGTGTGTGTGTGTGTGTGTGTGTGTGTGTGTGTGTGTGTGTAAAAGTCAGCAGGATTAGCACTTTCAGAGGTTACCACATTTCACTTGCAGGAGAAAGTTCTCAGGAGAGAGGCCAGATTACATCAACCTGCTTGAGACCTGGTACTACGGATTACGACCTCTGCTAAATGCTGGACTGGGAAGAGTGAGCGAGAGTAACATAATGGCACCTCATCCCTTCCAGCTGCAAATAACAACCTCTGCTAAACACCAGACTGGGGAGAGTGAGCAGGAGTGACATAACAGTACCCCATCCTTCCCAGGTGCCACAAGTCATGGCTTCACCACTGGAAACGTGCTAGCACAGAAAAATTCTACCAGCTTTAAACCTTGCAACTAAATCAATAATTGCTTGCTTACTCTACAGTCTCTAAGGAGACTACTATTTAAAGGTTTTACTTTATCATGAGTGAACAATTTAACTCAGATTTACACTTAATATAACTTAAAGGGAAAGAAAGATGTAGGTATAAGATAAGTTGATTATCTTACATTATCTTTTGCTTGCTATTTGTAACTAAAAGCAATTTATACATGCAGAAGTTGCATGTCTTTAAACAGGAAGTAGACTGTGGAAAATGTACTGTATGAGGACAATGGGTTTACTCTCACGTAACACTGCAAATCCCAGGGTCCCCATGGGAGGACATGATTACTTTTCTTAATACAGAACTAATAATACGGTAGTACCCTGCAAGGTGACAGACTGCACTGGTAACTAGATGACCAACTACACTTTGATGCTGTGTAATTTTCATCAAATATCAATTAGGATTAAAAAAGTTTTTTTAAAAAGCAAGGTTACCAATATCAGCCTGGTAACATCCTTTCTGTCATGTGATTTTCATGTATTTGCACATTTGGGCACCATTGCTTAAGGCTGTCCTTATGAATAACACAACTGAAACTCAGGTTAAATCTTTGCTGAATCTAATGTGACTGTACTGGTGGATTGTTTATGATAGATGGGGGACAACTGAGGTGACATTTTTAGGAATGTAAAGGTAGACACTGTACTGTACAGAAACAGGCTAGGATTTTCTGAATCACTCTCAGACCCAAACATGGACAGGTGACATCCATGGCTAGATATCCACTCAACCATTTACAGTGAGTGTCCATCTCAGCATCAACTACATTTTCACAAACAGAGTTAAGGATCTTGGAAGAAATCTGTAATTCTCTCTCAAAGTAAAATATAAAAAGGAAAAAAAGGTTTGCAGGAGAGTGAAACACTGTGGGAAAGATACATTCGCACATTTTTAAAATGGGGGAGGTGTGGGTGGAGCATTGAAGAGAGCATTGGGGCAACTTCAGACAAACACCTCCCACCTCCGCTGGGCTAACCACCTCCCACCTCTGCTGGGTTAACCTGGATTCTGTGTGAGTTGCGGAGCATGACTGGAATGAGCGATTGATACCAGATTGGTTGGAGGGCTTGGAGGGCATCGCACCACATCCCACCCCTCCCTGGAAGGACCCTGGGTCAGCTGCACCCGCTGCATGGCAACAGCAGAGGTCCCGCTGCACGCATATCAATGCAGGCTGCCTGATGGACAACTGAGACAACTGAGGATTCCTCCAGCGATAATGAGGCCTGTGAAAAAGGGGCAAGGGGGATGAAGAGTGATGGTGAGGAAATGAGTGCTGACGCATTTCCTGCAAGATCAACAGTGGGAGGGTGGGGGCTTGTGGAGGCAGTTTAAGAGGGTGAGGAGGCAAGACAGACTGGAAAGGGGAGGACCAGAGCTGCAGTTTGAATTAGGAGCCATACATTGCATGGCTGAGCAGAGAGAAGGCGAATCATATTTATCAAGAGCCGACCAGTCTAGCTTGTTTTATTTCTGCCCACCACGGGTAAATCCCTGCCTCTATTAAGATACCATCTCTTAGACTATAAAACTTTAACTGAACCAATCGAACCTCTTTACGGGGACGACGGAGGTGAAAGCCAGAGCTGGCCTGTAAATACTTGGACTTTGATTTAATTTCTTCATTCTCTTCTTCCCTTACCATTATTTAACATTATTTCTTCACAGCAATCTGAGCCTAGTTAGGCCCCATGACATATGCATATCATAGTAATGAAATATAAAGGTAGTTTCCACATCACCACACCAGGTTTACAAGGTGACTCTTAAGCTTGGCCCAGGTTTGCTGGCTGTTCCCTAAGCTCCTCTCTGGCACCACCCACAGATAACTACACACACTGGGCATGAAAGCACGTAACCTATTTGCTGACACTTACAACCTGCCACTCATCCGCAGGATCAATGCAACAATGTATACAGACTGCTTGCCTGTGAGGTTTGTGCTTTGCTTGTGCATTTCTTACCCGGCTCAGGGTCCTAGGAAGGACCTCTCTAACCAGTTGATCAAGTTTTGATCCTGTCTGCCTGTTTTCTGTCTGAGTAGATGCGCCTGCCCGTTTTCTGACCCCTGCCTGTTACTGTGATGCTGAATGCCGAATTCTGCCTACAAACAACACCCTGTGCACCTGCAGTCTAATGCCTCCCGTTCATTACAACTCCCATACCCCGAGGGAACCAAAGCTCAGATATATATTCTCTGGGGCCTCAGATCCCTGTAACTAGTAGTTAGAGGTGATAACAAAACTCGCAGACAGCTGTGATGGCTTTTAAATTTACGTCTCATCATAGCTGAGACTACTGAGAAACCAGCTAGAGCATAAGAGGGGTTTAAGAGGGGACAAATATGTCTTCTTCCTGCCTCTGAAACAGTGAAAAATGAGACTGGGGTGAGGCTGGGGCAGACTGGTGTATACTGAGCAGGTAGGCAGAGCAGATGCTGGTGGCTAGTGGGCCGGTCATGAATCGTGATCGTGAATGTGGGCTTGTTGTTACTGTGCGAGGAATGGCCAGGGGCGTGACACATACTTGGTGAAAACTGAACTTATATGCTCATTAACATGTGTAGTTCTTAAATAAGGTGGAAAATAAGATAAGAAAGGAGAAGGAAATTAACGTGGAAAATATATTTCCACTCTCTGAACCTGTTTTCACATCGACATCAGTGCCGTGCAAATGAGAGATGTTGGCATCAAAGGCTTTGAAAAGGTATGCAACAGACCTGGCGCCAGTGTAGGCCTGTGCACACTAACAAGCACACTCTGACATCTAATTTACACTAATGGCATACTCTGGCCAATGGATCCTGCGACTCATTGTTATTGTGAAAGCTGGGTTTTAGAGAAGATGTTAGAGAGATACCTGAACACAGCTCATGATCCAGCACAATCCCTGCTGTATCAGCCATTGTAACGGTGACAGCGGTGGGTGCCTAGCACCACCTCACCTCAGCCTCTTTCACATCCTCCATCCCCATTATGTACACCACCTCCTAAGTTGCTGCAGTGACAAAACTGGGAGGAGCACTGACACCAAAAACTTAGGTGTCCTTCTGAAACAAAATTCCATTTGAAACGCAAAGAGGCCTTAATATTCAGCAGAGTTTGCAGTCTGGAGGAGTCTACAAGCCCAGGAGATACTACAAGGGCTCTTATTTAGAACTCAATGAAGGATGACACTGTAACTCCAGAAACAGGGAGAGGGCATTACTGGATGGGTAGGGCTTAAACAAAATCATACTTAGCTGTGCAGTGAGGCAAAAAAGTGAAAACATTTTAAAGCATCAAGCCATTAAAGCCCTGACAAGGAAACCAGAGTTGCATCTAATGCTTTCCAGTTTTTCACCTTCAACAATCAAATCTGCCTCCGCGTGCCAGTATGGGTGAGAAGAGCACCTGGAACTGGCCCACGTGCCCTGTGTGCAGCCTGTAGCCATTAAGTCCGCCATTCATTTGAAACACTCTTTGTTTTGCCAGCACAAGACAGGCATTTAATTGCTTATTATTGCGTGTCTGTGGAGAGTAGGGGAATCATATGTCCCAGGAGTGCTTTAGGGAAGTGCTATCAACTTGGACCCAGGTCTACGTGAGCCTTCCCAGATCGTTCACTCTCGAGCCACTCAATATCGCGGCCGGCCATGTATAAATGATACGCCCATGCGGCGTGGATTAGCTCACCACACGTCGGCACCAGAAACATAGTGCAAACAAGTCTCTGGGCTAATGCGCCATTAGCTGGCCTACCAGATGAGCCCATCACCCATGATGGTGATAGATTTCGGGCAAGAGAGATGAGATGGAGGTGGGAGGTGTACTGGGAGCGGACACCAATATGGTATGACATGGATTTCCTCTTCTAACTTAGAATGCCGTCAACTTCTGACCCTCAGCTTCAAGTACATGGTATGTTTACAGTACCATAGCTCAGAAATTATCTTAGAAACCTTTTAAACCATTACAGTGTTTTTGATAAAATGACAGGTTTCAGGGTCAGTATGACCTTTGCACTCCATGCTTGTTACCAACACCAGGCAACTTCATAAGCGCACAACCACACAAACACACTCCAAATGTGAATGCCACCTGCCTCTGTGTCTGTCAAAGCACATTACCATGTGCCACATTATTCACCTGTTAATGGCTTGGAGCGCTTCCTCTACTTGCTAATGCTGATGTTTATAGAAAGGGCTCAGGCAACACAAAGGTGCCAAGAGGCTCCAGCATACAACAACCTGGGCATGTGCTCAGAGCACCGTGAAGCTTGATTGAAGGCCTCCGTTTCATCCACTTCCCTATGGAGGCTGGCACATTAACCGGAAGCGAGTGCTCAATTAATTTGCTCAATTTGCGATGAAATCTCAATTGTGGCACACGGTGGCACACTTCTGATTCTGCTGCATTTGTATGTCCTGTGAAAACATGATACTAGTTCAAGTAGGCACTGTGCCCCACCCTTCAAAAGTGCAGCGATAAATTCAGGATATCCAATCCGCCTTGACCTCACTGTTCCCGCTCTGCATGCCTCATCCCCGGTTGGCTCCTGTGCCTACATTTGCATATGTGCCTGCAGATGATCAGCTGAGTGCACGTTCGTCTCACAGCCCGCCCTGGACCTCCTGGCTGTATATCATTATACCCTCTGACAAGGAAAAGAACACACAGCCCACCAAAACATTGGTAAAAGCACAGGAGGGTCCTCCAGCCACATTGCCATGTCATCAGCATCTTTCATGAGACTGCAGGAGGATAAACAAATTTTAGCAAAAAGGGAACTGACAAGCGCAATCTTTGTATGCAGACCCAAGTGCTCAAAAGAGCCGTGTCTCATTTGCTGTCAAAATCTGCCTTTCTCTATCAGTCCAGGGATTCCTTTGTCTTCAAAAAAGGTTGGCGCTTGGCTTGAAATATTTGTTTGAGGGGTGTTTTTTTTGTAGGGTCACTTGACAAGGGGGAAGTCTCTTCAAAGAGCTTCCACTTTATTTTATGCTGTTTATGTCATCACCAAGCAACCAAAGAACCAAGAAAGGTATGGAATATAAAGGTAGATAGAATATATAATTTCACTAAGCCATGCATGAAATAAATATTGTATTTTCATTCCCAACTAACTCACAGGTGTGATTGCTCTCCTAAAAGTCCAAAACATGTTAATTCACACAAGGATTTCCAAGACCAGTTGTTGAAACTCTCAGAACCTTTCTTTGCACAATGTAAGAAATAATAGCAAATGTGTATCAGCTCATCCTACACTACTCCCATTTAGATCATGCACAAATCTACATGCGGCATTCAGATCACTAATTCCAAGCAGCAGCAGAGTTGCATGACTAAAACTAATCAGACTAAGGGAAAGAAATACCATGAGCACAACACTGATGGGGAGACACTTCAGAAAAAAATTATATATATATATATATATATATATATATATATATATATATATATATTTCCTATGCATATCAAGACGCGCGGGCAGGCGGCACTGTCCATGATAGTGGAAGCTGGCTTGCATGTGATTGGCTTCCATGTCGCGCATGGCAATGTTATCGCATTAAATATGCACATTGCGCATGCGATTAGGGCTGCAATATTTATGCGGCTGAGCTGAAACCCAGTCCGACGGGGGATAATACCAGGAAATAGGAACCACATCAGGCAGTCAGGCAGGCAAGGGCACTCCGATGACAAATCTGCCTCCCCAGCCAAAGCGCCGGTGCAACAAATGAAACCACTGAGAGACACATCCAGCCCTCTGCTCTGCGCCTGTGCTTGCACTGGGTCGCTCCTCATCAATAAACACCTCTTTAGCAGTAGAAAATATTAGCCAGCACACCACAGCCACACACTCAACCCACACATGAGCCACATCATGCCATAATTTATGTGTTTTTATGGGTATAGAGATGGAGAAACCAATAAGGTATAATACACATAAATACATAAGAAATTGTATACATGTCACTTACAGTGTATTGATGTCAGATAAAACATTAACATATAAACTTAACTTGGCCAGTTTTTGTCAGGCCAGGGTGAATGTGTTTCTTCACTAACATATCTTGTTTGAGGAGTTCATTCTGATACCTGATAGCTCTCTACATCTATGAACGCAAAAGGCCTGACAGACTTTAACAACCACCCTTGCATCACTTTGACATGCATGCTCCCTGTTAATCTATGCAGCCGCAGAGTGTGGAGAACAGTGTTTTCTAGTTCACTGAGATGGAACTATATAATCCATAACAAAATGTGTTCCATTGTCTCCATGACAGCTGACCACACAGTGGACATCTCCAACAACCCAATGAACCTCTTCCTGTTCCATTTCAAACCAGTATACTTTGGAAAACAAGAGAGAAAAGTAAATGCGTGGTTCTGCTGGGAAACACACACACACACACACACTCACAAAAAATGACTTTCTTTCTTTTTTTGGTGTTCTACAGTTCCACATCCACCTTGTTTGTTCTGTATCATCATTACAGACCCCCCATGGGAGAGCGTCATTGAAGATCACTGGTCGTCTTCCTTTGCATCTTCAGATGAAAACAGTGGTGAGATTATGGTGTGATTTCTCCCCTCTGAAGTCCGACATAGAGCTGCTGACTGTAGACTTCCTGTATTGCCTGTTGGAACTGTACGGGATCTTTGACAGTATGTACGAATGAGAAAGCCTGCGATTTAATATCTTTTCACTGAGTCAGTAACATGCTTTTCAGCAAATGAAATAAGATCATCAAATAAAATAAGGGTTGCTTGCAGGCCAGGGGGAAGTTATTAGTGTGTCTATGAACATCTGCACTCATCACAACAGTGCCAAATAGCTACATCTGCATTTCATTCAGAATAGCTGGAATACTACTGTAAACACCCTCTGCTGTTGTTCCTGTCAAATATAACAAGTTTATTGCCTAACTTAACTGAATATTACAACTTTGGCCATGCATCCTTAATCCATGTCAGATATAAATGAAAATACTTTCTTCTCCACTGGCAATACTGATGCTAGATTAATTGCTCTATATAGTTGGAAACACAATATTAATGTGCTCTACAATATACCTGGCCTCCCTGAAAGCTCGCACAATTTATGAGACACATTCCGGTCAAATGTTAACATCAGACAGGTTAACTGCACTGTTGAGCATTTAAGTACCAAGTGTGCAGTCAGGAAAGCTGGAAACACACAAAAACTATACAAGGAGCTGAAATCCACCTCTGTCAACATCTTGTAATGCAGGGTTAGAATGATGATGGGAAAATTGGACCACAGTTCTTTTTTTCTAAGATACTTTACAGGAGTCATTGTTAGCAATGGAGAGGTTAACAACCTGTACCTTTACTGCAATGACATCCAGAGTATTTTAATGTTATGAATGAACAATTAAATTTATTTAAAAGCATAAGCGAATCAAAGCCTAAGAGAACTGCACCTCCATGCCAAGAGAGTGAGCGAGTCAGGTTTTGTTTCAAACAGCAGACAGCAGTATTGTGGGACACAGTCTGATATAAATAAAAGGTCATAAAAGCTCTGGCAGTAATGATGGGCATTACGATTCCCTTTTACTAGTTTAATTGTGTCTACCCTTTTGCGTGACCTAGTCTAAGCAAGTTTTGATTTGTCTAATTCACCACCCAGAGTGGTCACCAAGAAATACCATGCAGACTGTTTAGGCACATTCATGGTTTTAAGAAGTGTACATCAGGCAATGGAGATGTTAATGCCAAATGCTGACATAAACATTGCTCAAACAACATAGACGGTAGTATGGTAAAACACTCTTGAGCAAGACGATGTTTTTGTTACATTTGTTCATTACTGTGAATGAATCTGTTATTCAAGAAGATATGTTTTTATAAACTGAAACTATATATCTTGAGAAAACGTGAATAATAACTAATCAGTAACTGTATCCTTGGCCAGTGATAGCCACAGCTTAAGACAGCTATTTGCTTACATTTAAAAAATGTGGCTAAAACAGAAATCAAAGACTTTAGTAAAATTTCACATTTCCAAGTTGGAATTTTGAACCATAAAAATTCTACACAGAACTGGAATCAATACCAGTGTATATTTTCACGTATTAAGCCAAGTATTATCATTTCCTAAATAAGCACCTTGCTAGCCAGCTAATTGCACCGAGGCATCACACTGCATGGTTCCTTAGAACATATAACTTTTGTCAGAAGGCCACTCAAGAATAATTATGAAAAAACAATTACTTAGTTACTTAGTAATACATCTGTTAAGAAACATTTTTCTAAAGCAATAATTGTGCCTGTTGTGCTGTACAGTGAAAAAATGATTGTTAACACTGACTAAATGAGAATAGCCACCATTTAACATTAAGCAGATTAGGCTAGCATAAAGTTATATATCTTAACATTGACCAGGACTGGGAGAGTTGCTCTAAAAACTGGGAGAGTTGCTCTAAAAACATCTCTGTTACAGATTCCTGATTACCTATTTTAAAAAATTGTTACCTAATCCAAAGAATTACTATATTAATTAATAGAACCTGATTACTTTCTAATACTTTTGAATTACTTTTTAAACCATTAACTGCCATTAACCATTAACTACCATTAACCATCTACAGTGCTAGGCAGTATATCCAATAACAAGTTCTCACAGCTCCTGTATTTTCTGTGTGCAGTCATAAACAGTCCTGGAGAAAGGTTGTCCATATAAAGAACATGTCAACATGTCCCTTACCAGACTTTTCTGAAAAAAATGCCCTACACTCTTTCCAAATTGGTAGGTTCCACCACAGTAAACATCCAAAATTGGTATAGACTGTCGTGCTTTGTTGGAATATTGGCTACTGAGTAAAGACTTTTCTGTGATTGGAGATCATAAACTTTATTATTTTAAAATGCTGTGTATTACAGTACTTCTGTTACAAATTGAGAGGCACTCAGATGAGAAAGCGAGAAGGGGGCGTATCTTGAAAAGCAGATCGTAATTCAGGTTTTTCACTTCCGCCGCATTATACCTAAAGTGTAAACAGGAGCTCATTGTCCTATAATGATTGTGGGACATGAAAAGTTTGGCATTAGGGACTGGCTGTTTAAACTCCAGCAATCTGATATTTATTATCAAGAGCCCAAAATAAAAATTCATTTAATTAAGAAACAAATACCATAGGGACGCAAAACCCCCCATGAATGCAGAAAACCGTAAATAAATGTAGCCCTTCCTATCCCTTCAGTACTAATACTGCCGATCATATTTAACACACAAAAAAAGAGAAATAAATTAACAATTATTGTATTTTCTGCATTATGACTTATCCTTAAAAACATTTTCAAAGTAAAAAACAAATGGCAAACCTGTTAATAACCCGCATATATTATGTTATTATATTGTTCTGACTTAAAGACATGCCTGTTTAATATGCATTATCATATGTAACACCTGTCTCTTATGGTTGAGGTATCTTGAGACATCACACCCTGTATTATTAGATCCCATGGCTCTGTTTGGTTTATGCCATTGGATAGACCCTTTCATTTCTCTTTCTTTTCTCACCTCCCCATTAGCACTCTAACACAGTGATTTTATATAGTATTTCCATCCATGTGTCAATAAAATGTGAGTAGCCATGAGACTTGGTTCATATGATTGATGTAGTCAATAAACAAGGCTTTTAGAATGCGTCTGCTTTACAGTCTGCATCACATTGCCACCCATGAATGTTTGTGTTTGTGTGTGTGTGTGTGTGTGTGTGTGTGTGTGTGTGTGTGTGTGTGTGTGTGTGTGTGTGTGTGTGAGAGATGAAAAAAATGTCTCCATTGCAGCAGTCTTGTCACTTTCGAACATTCAAAAGACATTTTAACACCGATGACTCTGTTCTGGTTGTTTAATGTCCCTACATGGTTTTCAGTCCAGACACTGGTCTTCTCGTTTTCAAGCTTACAACTTCATCATGAATAAGACATGGCCACTAAAGCCAACATGCTATCACCGCTGCAACGCCATTCATCTTCGCTAAGGAAAAAACAAATATTGGTAGCGAGGCTGTCATCCCCACTGCAGGAGAGTGAACTGGTAACATGAAAGACTGACCCAGAGGAAAAGGCGCAGTATTTCAGAGAGGTGCACATTGTTGCCAATCCCATGGACTGATTTGTAACCTCGGCTCAAAACATCTATTGTGGCTGTCAGACCAGCTTCTGCATGGAATTACTTTCTTGTATTAGGAAATACACACACGACCGTGTACACATGTACTTTTTCTCTCTCCCCTTTTCTCCTTCAGTTTCTCCAACAATGTTCACCGTTTGTCTTAGTTAAGATGTAAGCTCAGCAGTACGGTATGCACACCCACATGCAGTGGACACATGTATTAGAAATAAAGACATGCAGGGAACACATACACACCTACACATATCGTAGGTGAGGGAATTAACTGCTCATGAAACAACACTGCAGGGACATAAACAAAGCATAAAAACATGTAACACACAATATCAGTCAAATGCTGTTCACACTTGGGCTGAGAACGCAAATCTCAGATTTGCATTCATTAGGCTCTCGAGTAAATAGCTTTCCACTCTGATCAGAATCAGATGAGTTATTTTGGTGTTTTAAACACTAAGCCTTTGAACACACGGACGCGCGCGCATAGAGAAAGCGAGAGCGAGAGAAACGACAGGATGGGAGATTTGCTCCTGTGCTTACGCAGGGTCAGCACTTCTCCCCCGGAGCTTGCATATTGCACTTTATTTTCCAACGTGAGCCCAAAGCTGTCTGACAAATACTCCACCATTAAATAAACACATTTGTACAGACTGGCGCTGTACAGCCCACCTGACGCTTCGCTGTCTCCGTAGATTATCCACGGCTGGGCAACAATAGTGCGCTCAGCGCTCCTTAAGTGATTTCAAGCACTTTTCAACTTCAACCTCCACCCTCCTCTTGCAAATAATCCGTCGCAAGGCCGCAAAGAAATAAAGAAGAAGAAAAGAAAGGGACAGATGGAGAGAGAACCTCACAAGCAAAGGTAACGAGCGGCCACAGCCGTCTTTTACGCAGGTTTTTACGCAGCGTAAAAGCGTGGTATGCACTGTGTTTGGCATATAATAACAGTCAGATTTCTACTAAATAAATCAGATGTGCGTTAAGTTATATGTTAAGCTAAATGTATGTTAAACTACAAAGGTTGCGTGCAGCACCTTTAAAAATATAGCTCATTTTGTTCTGCTAAGAGTGTACTAAGAGTATTAGCTATATGCAATTTAATAGTACAGATAATCACATAGCATATTAAATGTGCATTTTATGTTTAAAAAGCATTCAGACGCATTCTGCCTGTAATGACAAACTTTCCTTGATATGACATAAGTTGATATGAACTTTATGATACCATATTCCATATGATACTATTAACATCTCTTGCACTCATCTATCACATGCTGGGCAAAACGCCTCAATTCCCACAGAAGTCACTGCTAGGCGGCTGTCCATACACGTGTTTGTACTTGACTGAGAATTTGAAACAACTTTTCAGCATTCCAAAGGTTCTATCACATTTTTTTTTGCTCCCAGCGATGGTAAACCCCATAGCCCCCAGATAAAATAAAATAAAAGTATTTCTGCTTATTGGTCTGCTCTTTTTCTTAAGGAAGATAGTATGTTACTGCCGATACTGTGTGTATTTTAAGATTAAAAGAACATAAAGGAGCTGTTAACTGGCATCCCAAACTGGCATCCCAAACGATCCCAAATTTTCAGAAAGCCAATAAATGCACAGGGATACGGCCACAGTACAGCCCCTCCCCCCAAACGTCTACCTGTGTGTGTGTGTGTGTGTGTGTGTGTGTGTGTGTGTGTGTGTGTGTGTGTGTATGTGTGTGTGTGTCCGTGTGGGCATGCCCCCACGTGTTTCACAGCTGCTCCTCATTGTGTTGTTTATGTGAGCATATATAAGTCTATTGTGTAAACGTTAGTATTGTCAGTGTTTGATTCCCCGATGGCATTAGAGCTACGTTGTCTTCTGTGTCTATAAATAAACATCGTTGTGTGTATCACGGCTCCTCTTCGCATCCTGCTAAGCCTCCCCTCGTCACAGAGACACTGACCGCCGAAGGATGCCAGGGAAGAGGAGCAAGAAGAAGATGGGGAAGAAGGTATGTCATCATTCCTCCCCAGCCCTTGCGGGGAAACCCCACATGTTCTTGGGAACTCTCCACACTGGTACAACGGGGGAGAGTGCTCCTGGGAAATTTTGTGGGGCCCTGAGTGTAGTATGGGGTCGGACTCGGCGGAGTACCGGAACGGGTACGATGGTGATCAGTTTACATGGTCGGACACCGCAGGGTCCTACTATCCGTACTGGGACTACCGGGAGGACTACAAGGAGTATGAGCGGAGTGAGGAGTGTCGAGACATCAGCCTCCGGTCAGATTCGGAGGTCGGCTGTTTGGAGAATCCCATAATGGAGGTAGAGGAGGCCCTCCATGAGGATTCCCCATCTGTGATGGACACATGATAAGCAGATTTGGAGAGCAACGAGCCTCCAGTGCCCAAGGTTCCGCCCAAGGTATGTCGCACTCGAATCAGCAAGCTGCCCCGCGTGACTCACAAAGAGGCGGTGCCGTCATCGTCTGAGGACACTCCCTCACCTGGGGCACACAGCCCCAGAGCTCATGTACCTGTACGCAAGCCTCAAAGAGACAAAAAGGAGGCGTCACCAGTGCCCACCCCAGAGACATGCAAAACCACTGGTGCACTTCCTAAGGCATGTGCCCCAAAGCCAGAGAAGCCACCGCCACCCAACTCAGCGAAGGGCGATTCCATTCCCCCACAGCAGAATTGGACTCCGAGCCAGCCAATGACTGGGGGACAGGCTGGAGCTCCTCCCAGCTTCCCCGGACTTATTCATAACCCGATATTTAATTATGTGCACGTATCTGTCCCGGTCACTGTGTCAGTCCCAATCACATTTAATGCATCCTCCGCATTCGTGTCTGTGCCTGTGCCCGTCAGTGTGCCCGTCCCTGTGTCTGCTCTTGTTCTGGTTCCTGTCCTTCCCCTTGTTGTCCTGCTCGCACTGGCCCGTGTCGGGTCTCTCAGTCTTCAGTGTGTGTGTGTGTGGGCATGCCCCCATGTGTTTCACACCTGCTCCTCGTTGTGTTGTTAATGTGAGCGTATATAAGTCCTTGGTGTTAACGTTAGTATTGTCAGTGTTTGATTCCCCGATGGCCTTAGAGCTACGTTGTCTTTTGTGTCTATAAATAAACGTCGTTGTGTGTATCACGGCTCCTCTTTGCATCCTGCTAAGACTCCCCTCATCACAGATACACTTCTGTACCTCTAGGTGAATGGGTGTTTCAGAATAAAATAAGCCTGAATTGCATCCAAAGTATGCATGGGTGCTTCTTTATAAATTATTGCCCTGCATCTGAAATCGATGACAATAGGCTAAGGCATCATGGCAGATTTGCTTGCCTGTGTTCAAACTACAGCTAGTATACTTTAAATACCATAGCATCAGCAATGCAAAGAAAGTCTCAATGGACCTAATATGAAGTCCATTGGGTTCAATGGCTATTTCTAGGTTGTCTTCAACTTTCACAGGTTAGAGATTTGTAGTCCTCGAGCAGCTTGGTCTGCATGGTGTAAGAAGGATTAACGGTAAGAGTCTAGTTGGATTTAGATAACACACACACACATAGTTTGTTGCTATGGCTAAGGAATGCACATGGGTACAATCAATAGCACCATTTCATCATTACCGAGGACCAGGCAAGGGGCAATTTCATGTGAGTTACGGAAAAAGCAATGAAATCATGAAATTATATGGTAGTGAAGAAAGTAGCGGAAACATGGGACACGACACCTTGTATAAAATTCCCCACTGTTAAAATCAAACTGTTTATGGACAGTTCATTAACAGTGACAAAGAACATGCTTATGCACAGTTTATGTACAGTGAACAAATACAGGTTTATGCACAGTTTATGCACAGTGAACAAGAACAGGCTTATGCACAGTTTATGCACAGTGAACCAGAACAGGCTTATGCACAGTGAACAAGAACAGGCTTATGCACAGTTTATGCATAGTGAGCAAGAACAGGCTTATGCACAGTTTATGCACAGTGAACAAGAACAGGCTTATGCACAGTTTATGCATAGTGAACAAGAACAGGCTTATGCACAGTATATGCACAGTGAACAAATACAGGCTTATGCACAGTAAACAAGAACATACTTATGGACAGTTCATTAACAGTGACAAAGAACAGGCTTATGCACAGTGAACAAAAACAGGCTTCTGGGAGACATCCAGCTTGGATTGTGTTCTTAATAGGGCAGCAATGCAGCAAGATGACTTTGCTCTTATTTGATTTCTTTTGACCTCACTATTAAATCATTGTGCACATACTCCCAGCTGCCTTTTGTCCTTCCAACCAAGTACATTTTCACAAACAACACCTCAAGACGATTGCTGAACCCACACCGCAAACTGACAGCATAAAAACCGACGCAGGCATATTGCTCAGACTTCCAGCAGAGAGATGTGGAGAGCGTGTTGCCTCCATTACATCTCTTACTCTACTCCATGTGGGAGGGATCAAGCAAGAATTCAGCGAAGTGTACGAGCACAGTGGTTGACCTGCTGGGTTTCTCCATCCCCCACAGTGCAAGTGGCAGCCCAATATCTGCCCCACTTGTGCGTTCCATGCTGCATTCTTCCGTAACTTAATGTGGGTCTTGAGCACTGTGCTCTACAAGATAATTAGATTAGATTAGATTCCCCCATTTATAGGTGCTATATAAATGTGAATAATAATAATAATAATAATAATAATAATAATAATAATAATAATTTAATTCAGTTCAATTCTGTTCAATTCAAATAGTGGAACTTCCATAACCATACCAAGAAACAGTACTGCCAAATCTTTTAAGTCAGTGCATATAATACAATCCATCAATGAGATAATTAGAATCATTCATGGTTTTACTGAAAATGTGTCTATCTGTATCTGCTAGAAAACAGCAGTGGGCTATTCTAAGATGCTACAACATGACAGTGTATAGAATAGAATAGAATGGAATAGAATAGAATACATGTTATCCTTATGCCTAGGTTTTCCTTATGTGTGAGGAAACAGAGTATTTGGTTACAAAACACTAAATAAACTGCTGGTGAATATGTCACACTGAGCACTCTAAACACTATCAATTTAAAGCCACAAACCCAAGACTGTATGATTTTGTGTGATTTGTGATTTTTCTCTCCAACAGCATCATCATGGCAAAAATGGTAGAGCACAGACCTGCACTTATTCAGAACAGACAAACGCAAAACAAGTACTGTCTCATTGTGTATGTCAATGCACACGTTGTATTTATAAATGAAGGTGAACTTAGCCCACTGTGATGAGAATAAAAACAGTATATTAACTATGAATTATCATGTAAGGCCAGCAGCAGAAACTATAAACTACTGTTATTTCTGGTGCTGTAGTACTGACAGTACTATGCCCAGTTTCCCTCAATCTGTGGTGTTCTTGCATAGATTGGCCAGCCCAAGAAGCATTAGGCTATAATTCGAACACTATTATCAGTTTCAGTTCAACAAACGCCGTAATATTTTTGTTAAACTTCGCAAGAAATTTGTCTTGGCTATACTTGTATCTTTGACACTGAAGTTAAAGGTGCATCTCAGCCTCCATGTCCCATTTCTTAGTGCCCATATAACCTTTCTTCTCTGGTCAGGCATATTTTTCTGTTTTCCCTGCTCTATGGCTGGATTATGCTCACAAGACATATGAGGCCATATGAGGCCAGACTTGTTCTGTTGTATTGTCCCAGATAAGAAGTATGTTTTTGTTTCATAAGTTGCTGGAATATGTCCAGTGGATGTGGCCTGGCCTTAAAGGGGGTTAGATGGTAGCGAGTGACATAAAAGATTCACTACTCCGCTTTTATTGGTCAGACCCGATTAGCATCGCGGTCGCTGTTCCACAGGCACGCACCGTATCTCCCCCCACACGCCTTGCACCGCCGCAGCCTCGCTGTCATTACAGAGCCGTCCCTCTGCAAAACCATGGCAACCGAGGTGCTATGGCAACCAAGCCAGGCCCCTAATTAGAAGCCTAGTGTCTGTTCTGAAAAGGAGAAGTATTAGCCACAGCACTGACAAACAGAGAAAGAGAGGTAGTGCGAGGGATCGGCTTGGAACAGCATGGTTTTTGAGGGAGCTGATTGTAAGTTCTTTCAGTGGGGTTAAAGAGATATTGTGTTGCAGTTCAACCCATGCTCTCTCATACCTTTTTTTTCTAAACATTCGCTCACTGCCTTATAATTCCTGTGTGCTCCAGGAGCCATGATTGCAGTTCAAGTACAAGGTCTATACTAATATATTATATGAACACTTATTTTTTAGCTTGGTAAACTCAGTGTCAAATCATTTTTAAGAGCAGATTTTTGTAAATGGGATTTTTAACACATTACCATACTTTTTTTCTTGTTCCTTTCTTGAGGCAATTTATTTTGCAGCATACATGCACAAAAAAAAAGGGAAAAAAAGTCTTTTGATTAAGGATATCTTCCTCATATATACATATATATATATATATGCAAAGAAGATTTCAAGGAGTAAATCTGTGTACTGTAGTAATAACATGTAGAGATAACAATGAAGTATATAAGGTTTCCAGAGAACCAGGACATTTCAGACAGAGGTCTTTCATTAGCTGTGCAAGCTCTAGGGAGTGGATCCTCTTTAAATTACAAAAAGTAGATGTTTAATTTCACAGGGTTCTAAAGTTAGAGTGTAGATCAGTACTTTTTCTTTGAGTTTCTTAACATTGTTATAGCAACAACTGGCAATGCAAACAGATATGCAGTGATCATTAGCCTTAAAATGTTTTGCCACTGGAAATGACAAATCCTTAATTCTGCTGGCTCAAAGGTGGGCACACTAAACTATAACCAATCTACTGTAACGAAAACAAGAAATCTTTTGGTGCTAATTTATCATGCTACAAATAAATGAGTGGCTGATATTATATGTAAAAACTTCAGAATCCTTCAGGATGATGCAGAGACCACATCCCTTTTTAAGCTTCTTCAACTATTCTCCTACAGATGAGACAAAAACATAAAAGACATGCTTGTCAAGAGTGAGATAAATAACCATTTGAATAATAACTGTGGTGTTGTATCCTGCAACTGCTCTAGATGTGCTTCATGTAAATGTATTAACACAGCCACAAAAATAACTACCATGAAAGGATCAATTTTTATCACCCATTCCTCCTCATGCATTACTGCAGGAATTGACTACTGCATTTCCTGCAAGAGATGTACAGATTTGTCATTTCCAGTGGTAAGGCCTTTTAATACTAATGCAAATTAAGTGTCCATTGACGAGGTAATTGAGTTTCCAGGGGCAAGGCATTTTAGTGCTAATTAATGGCATTGCGAGTTGTTTCTTTGGTAGCAATGAAGTCAGAAACCTCAAAGAAAAAAAAAACCAATCTACATTCTCTCAACTTTACAACCCCACTGAGTGATTGTTAAACATCTACAATTTCTAATATTGGTTCCACCTCCTAGAATTGCAAACCTTGCTTGCAAACCTCTACCCCAAACCTCTTGTTTTTCTGGAAACATTGTGTGCATCTTTGTAATTTTTACTGTATACATCTGTAGGCCACTGTACAGTTAATAATGTTGCCTTAATCATTTCAGAAAAAGGAAAGTCAGTGACACCACTGTGAACTGGTATTTAGTCATTCTAGAAAGAACCCTCCATGATTACAGAAATCTGATTGTTGTCTAAAGAACCTAATAGTATAAAATATGATAGCTCTGTTTGTGAAGAATGGATGAATCACCACTCTCTCTCAGCCCAAGTCAATTTATATTAGATTTCAGACATATTTATGACAAACCAGAAATATGTGGTGTTTTTTTCCCCACTATACTTTGTCATGTTGAGCCACCTTTTCATTAAAATTAATGATCAAAAAGACCAGGTTAATTCAGGATTCATCTAAGCTAGTTTCTTTTGATCTGCCAACTATCAGAAATGTTTGTGGTACCTTTCCTGATTTTGATGTTTTCATATTGATATGAAATGAACATAAACAGTTAACGGGTCTCTTTTTCAATGGCACAATACATGTTTTAAAGCAAACAACACTGTGTTGGCCTCTTTATAAATCAAAGCTCTATAGATCCAAAGTAGCTTTGCAAACGCTAATAGTGAAATAGTAGTACTGAGGACCTTTCAGTGTTTATGCTTAATGTTAATATTAATGTTCACAACTAAATGTATATTTTCATGATTTGATTAAGGAAAAGAGTCTTAGATTGGCATAAAATGGCTTATGGTGTCTCGGAGTTCATTTGTATGGCAGAGTGTACACAAAATGATCTTATATAATGTTGATTCTGATTATAGCAGGGAAAGCTTTATTTTCCTCAAAAGCTAGTACTTGATGCTCTAAGTATGATTCTGTTCTTACACAGAATCTGCAGTAAAAAAGTAACAAATGCAGACAGACATCAGAGGTATAGCTTTGTCTATTTTATAACTTGGGATAAAGTTCATGCAGATGTTGAATTTATATTTGAAGCATGTTTAAAAAATGTTTCTAGCCATAACTTTGCAATATCTTGCACTCATTAGTTGTACATTAAAATTTTGATACATGACTGCTTGAAATAACATGGTGTACCATAGTTTTATACATGATAAAATAAGAATATTTTATCCATTGAAATGTATAGACTAGATACTTCGTAGAACATAACAGGTATTATTTATTCATTGAAAATTTGCTTTAGCTTTGTGCTTTTTATTCTTAAGCCTATGCCAAATACATTTTTGACACAAAGCACAAAAGCACAACATCATGTGTATTGCAGTTAAGGGGTCCTTAACTTAAAATTTCCTTTTCATTTTAAGCACTATGAGATTAGTATTGGGTAAAGTGAAGTCAAATAGAGAAGGTGGTGATTAATTAATACTTTCTTAATAATTTTTCAATATGTGTAATGTCTAATCAAATATTTGGCTCAGTCAAGGCATGCAAAGTAACTATGCTCAAGATGGAAACCGGACATGAGTAAATAATTGGAGCCATAGTAATGTATTCCATTACTCGGTTTAACCACAGTATATTAAGTGAAGATAAACCAGAAATTAGCAGCCAAAATCAATTGTTTGTGATGCTATAAAAGACAACAGAATAGCAAATATGTCTCATGTTGTTTTTACACAACTTTGCAACACCATGAAGCATTAGGTTTGTGTAATGTGAGGTCTATAGATCCTTTATGTGCCTCAGTCAGGTAATTGTGAGCCTAATGAAGTCTTACATATAGGCCTCCAATTAAATAGGTTGTTGAGTTGTTGAAATGGCATGATAAATGATGTTTTATAACTTTTATAACTGTTATCATAGTATTTTATTGAACATTTACTGCAATATTAGTACAGCAGAATATGTTTGTCAAGAAAATAATTTCATGACCCACTGTAATTTAGAACAGTGGAAAAATCCCATGAGATTTTTCTTTTCATTTATGTATTCTATTGTCAATCACCTGACACCCCCCAAATATAGACACACACACACACACACACACACACACACACACACACACACACACACACCAGTTAGATATGTGAGAAAGATGTATATTAGAGATTAGAGAGTTTGCACAAATAAAACAGTATCATTTCTTTGGAAAAGACAAAGACCAGAATGATTTTCAGACGAAGAGAGATCCCAAAGGTTATACTACATGCCACCAAAATTGGAGCGTTTACAAGAATCTTAGCAGTCGACCTGGCTGAGATAACTGCCCACAGCAATTACAAATTCATACCATGCCATCGACAGTGTGTGGGGGCTGAGAATTATTATATTACAGTGAAAATAAGTGCAGTGCAGTGAGGAGAGTCTGAAAGACCCAATGCAAACATAACGCTCTGAACAGAAGCACAGAAAGCCACTGTCACATTGAGAGAGCTCAGGTATTTATACAGCATTCATCCAGACAGGTTTTTAGCCTTAGTGAAGATTATTTGTCATTCCATTTTAGTTCATTCCTTTCTCATCCAAGGAAACACACCGAAACCACTATTCCTGTTTTCCTCTGCCTTGGTTTCACAGCCTGACCCTGATGAGTCCCAGAACCTCATCAATATACCAATTTCTTCTCAATCTGCTTTTTTTCATTCTGTCTATTTTCCTTTCTTTCTGTCTTTCCCTCCTTCTTTTTCTTCCCTCTCTCCTTTCCTTCCTTTGCTCTCTCTTCCCAACTCTCATAGGTCTCGTGCAGTCAAGCCATGCTTCTGATCTCTGCCAAAGCGTCTATAATTGATTTTTTAAGAGATAAGCTTCCCGTGATCATTTCATATTCCTATCACTCTATTCGTCAGGGCTTGGGGGTGGGGTGTAATTCCAAAGGGCAGTAGCCAGTGACACCATGGTACATATAATTAAGATGTACTTTTCAGATCTTCTTCTCAGATTTGAATCGTTACCCTGCCCCCCCCCCCCCCACCCCCCATCTGCTTTTAGTGGGCCTGTGTCTTCTTTATCAGTCACTGGGGAGGATAAACACTATCTCTCTTCACTTCTCCCTCATTCATCCCCTCCCTTTACTTTTCTTGGTGTGATTAAAAATGGCAAGGACTTGTATGCTTCTGGAAGTGTGAGAACGAAGTATCTTGGCAGGAGTCAAAAGGAAGTGTAGGCCTAGTTTATCCTCTCCCTATCGGGAGTTGCCAGCGGTGGTAAATAAACCAGCTCAGTCAGGAATGTCAGGATATGTTAGGACTGTTGCTGAAGAACAGGTGAGATTTGGCACCACTTAAAGACTGCGAGGTCCTGCGTGCGGCCATTTTAGTGTGTGACTCAGATGAGTCAACCTATGGACAGTACTAAGTAAAAACTGAACAGTGGCGTATTTCTAAGATAGACACATGGCTGGGAGCTTGCGAACAAGCTTGGCACAGTTTCAGACCATGTGAGAAGCCAAATGAAACAGGCTGCATGATTGCGCCATGAGAGGAAGACTCAGAGAGGATACAACATCTTACCACGAAACCCATCATTGCCGTGTAATAAATCCAACAGCTTGTGCAGCAAAGTCACTCGTTTGTGACAGATCACACAGTGATGGTGATATTGATCTCGGATTTCAGGCCAAGTCGAGCGTATGGTAAATGCAATCCAATGCTGTAGGTTCACAGGGCTGAAGAGAGGATTTATGGTCTTTAATATAGGTCCCAGTGGAATGAACATAATAAGTGCATCTGTGAGCAGTATCAGGTTGCCTCAGTTTGATTACTATCTTTACCATTAAGGACTAAAAGGGATGGAGTGAAAAAAAAAAGATACAACATAGGTCACTGTTAATCCAAGTTCAGCAAAAGACAAAGGGAAATGTTTGTGTCAATCTTGGAACTGATTTGGTCAGATCTACAGATCTACACATGCAATACACTTAGTATAAGTGCTGCAACTCGACTAGAGATTATGGGTAATCCCTTATAATATAATCCCCTATAACATTACTGTGCATATGGTTAAAACACTGTCACAATAAAACATATCCCTATCCCTTAAACATTTAATAATTTCAACTGACTAAATCTGACATAAGGCCATTGCTAAAAATCATCAGTAGATTCACACAGGAAGGTGCATCATTTGTAAAGTGACTTAAAACCTAAACATTAAAGGTCTGCTCAGTTGATCCTGACTCAGGATCTGTCTATATCTATAATGTGTCCTTCACAGCATTGGCACATTTCTCTCCATCCTACCCAGCCATCACCCCTTCAACACTCTGAGAATGATATCCAGCTTCTGGCACTCAGCCACATAGCCAGAGAAGTACAGGCTCTTTGGAGCAGCATGGCATGGCATGCAGCCCTATATGTAAAACACCTGCCTTTGCCCAGAAGACCTAGCTTCCTCATTGACCATGAGTTTATTATTCATCAACAAGAACCCAAATGATCACTTGTCTTTGAGTACTATGATAATAGAGAATTGATTGATATCTCTCAGACAGCAATGTGGGAATTGGTTTTGAGCTGGTGGACTCAGCTGGACCAGGGCCTGCAATGAGCACTTGTCAATATCTTCTGGAGAACTCTTCTCTAGGGCCAATCTTTCTTTTAAAGTCTTATCTAAAAAGAGTGGGAAAAGTTTCAGAGGGGACCCAAGTTTGGGTGATCTGTCCCTATGTTCCATGTAATCTCTTGTTCAAAATAATCTTGGGGACAGAGTATTTTAATCCACTCTAATATGTCACAAATCTAATGCAACAGATCTGTTAAAAATATCTTACCATGTTTGTGTGAGATGCACCAGTCAGAAGTGACTGTGAGGTGAGCTCTCATAGTCAAATGCATTATCAGTGGTCCACAACTGTGGAGGGTGCTAGGAGGGAACAGAACTGCTGGTTCAGTGAGAGTCAGCATGATAATTATATGACTGTGAGGGAGCTCATTCGCTCAGCATCATTATCTGCATTAAGCTGAAGGATATGATGGGCATGTAAGTCAACTTAGTACTAAAATATTTTGTAATCCATTACAGGTAAAAAAAAATAAAAATAAAAATTAAATCTTGATAGAGCGACATAATGAGGACACTGCAATCTTACTAAATCAGTATCCAAAGAATGAGTGGCAGAATTGGTCTCTTCATCCAAGCCTTTGTGGTGTCCAACTAGAGCTGCGGGGAGCAGAGCATACAACACACTCTAGACCCAACTAATTTCACCAGACACCTTTGTTGTAATGTGTTGTGAATATGAATGGCCCCACCAGATGACATTTTCATGCAAAAAGGCAAATGGTTCACCTTTCAATGCCTCAGCCTTGCAGCCACTTCCTCAGATGAACCCTCAAAATATTGAGTATGAATTCTTCATTGCTGGTATTTGAGTTTGGCTCTGCTCACCATATGTTCATCAGTACAGCAGAAACGGCTTTGGCACTCCTGAGGGTAATGAGCTTCAGATTTGCCAGCTATTTTGCTGCTGTGCATCAGATTCCATCGGCAGCCAGATGAACAATGGAATTTATTGCCGTTTGTGTTAGCCATCCATAAATGTTAGCCAGCCATAATGTCTTGCTTGTCTGGTTGGTCAGTATTCTCGAATAACATTAAGTTTTTTTGGAGTTACAGAAGTACCCCCTTGGCAACAGACCTTAAAACATAAGTTATATATCTTTCCTTTACATCTTTCAAGTTCTCTCTTTCCAGTTTCTCTCTTCCTGCAACTTCACATGCACGAGGAGTATGAGTTTTTCCTCATCATTGATGCCCACAGTTTGTATTTTAAGTGTCTAAAGAGTCCAGGTTTCCATAAAGCTACTGTGTGTCTATACATCTGTCTATACAACAAGTGAATTGAACCAAACTTAAACTTGAACTTGTATCACATCTACTAAGTTTCTGGTGGTCTTAGTGACAGTCTTGAAAGACATCAAGACATCACAGCTCAGTTCTTTTCTGGCTTAGATCTAATTGATCCAAGATATTTAACTGAATCCAACAGACAAGTATCAAGCTCTTTAGATGAGTGGGTTCTGTTGGAAGAGATAATTCTATCCAATGCAGAGTTCATCCAAGGCTTAGATTCAGGCCCACTGATGTCATTACAAATGCCAGCATTTGATTGCCTCCCATTTGTCTTAAAAGCAATAAAATGAATCATTTGGCTTCCTCCTCATATATTTAGAGCACAATTGTACACTGAACACACACACACACACACAATATATATATATATATATATATATATATATATATATATATATTTTTTTTTTTTATTTTTTATTTTTTTTTTTTTCACCTGTTAAAACTGGCTTGAAAAAAACAACCCTCAAGGGATCACTGCCTGAGGATTCATGCCATATATTTGCTGACTGATGTGAGCATAGAAAGCTCACAACCTGCAAATCTGCTCCATATAGAACAATTAACCCATGCTTTGCGAGACAAATGGCCCTTTTTTGTTGATTCCCCACTGAACTCTTTCCAGCAATTGTATAACTAAACCAAATCATAATCTAATTCCATATTTTTGGACAACACAATTAGAAGTATAATGACATGTCTCACAATTCAGCTCTCACATTTCTATGTTTTTATTTTGTTGCTGATCTGCCATTATACTGGCAAAGAAAATGAATCAAGCTGGACTTAAACAAACACTGCAAACATTAATTGAACACTGCAGGTGTTCATGCAATACTGGGATTTTTTTAAACCTGGGAATTTTACTTTAATTCAAATGAGTTATTACGCACACTTGAGACATTCCTAAATTAATAGAGATTATCTCCATACTACTTATGCCTTCTTATTGTCATTCGTGTGTATATGTGCCACCAGTTCATTTTCTTTAGGTAAGGTTACTTTTATTGAAATACAGGTCAAGAAATTCAGTCATTGCATCTCCATAATTTAGAGCCATTTTTATGACACCCTGCAGGATATATAGTCTACTAAATGGTTTGCCAATCTTTTTAATAATATTAATTTTGATTATTTTTCTTGCAAATAGAACCATGAATCAAATTTTCATTAAAGAAAAAGTTTCATGCTGATCTTGAACCAGTTCACCTATAACCACTTTATCCCCAGTAGTCACGTGGTTTGGCCCGCGCGTGCAGTGGGAAGTCTTTGTTGTTGTCTTATTTGTAATCACACCCTCCTTTTGGTGTTTGCAGCTACTCTGGAAGAGGAGGGGAATGCCCCCTGGAATTTCTTTGGGGTGGCCTAGGGCTACCGAGCCAGGACTATGGAGAGCCGAGGGCCTTCGCGGGGACCGCGGTGAAGGTGGTTTGGTGGAGCTGACTAGGTGTCTGGCTAGTGAAGAAAAGGTCTCTTTTGTGGACACACCAAGAATACTGGATGGGTCTGCACAAAGCCCAGGAAGTGGACTGCCTCTGGGGCGCTCCTAGGGTGGCTGACAAAAGGAGGACCATTGAGGGGAGTAGCACGTTCAGAGCCAGGGCAGACATGCACCTCTTTGTGTCCAGTGGCGCCAAGGACACGTGTCCAGTGGTGCCTATATACACATTACAGCGCCTTGTGTGTGTATAGGTGCATCTATTTGTGTGTGGCCGCACCTTCGGTGCCCTGAGAGAGGCATGGACTCTGCCTTTCTTCCTCATTCTAGGAGGTCTCCCTTGTTGGCGGTTCCTAGTCTGCCTTGTGTTGGGTGGGCACCAGGCTTTGCCGTTTGCTGTATGTGTTTGTGTGTATGTATACACGTCGGCTTGGGGTACACAGTTCTGGGATGGATGCGTTAGGAGCCGCGCCCCTTGGAAGGGGGTACTGTCACAGTCTGCTCCTTTCCCAACTAGTCACATGGTTCGGCCTGTCGCATGCAGTGGAAGGTCTTTGTTGTTGTCTTATTTGTAACCATACCCTCCTTGTTGGCACACACCTGCACCTGGTTTAGTCTTGTTATGTCTATGTATTTAAACCCAGGTGGGTGTGTGCAGTATTGTTGGTCATTGTTCATATCACCTTCTTGTCAGCCCAGGAAATGTGATAAGTGGGTAACCTCCAGTACAGGAGATGTGATAAGTGACCAACCACCTATCAGACTGGCCCATATAAAGGGGTACCATCTCGATGACATCTAGATTAGCTTGTGTGAACCTTCCACACATGGATCTGCATTTGAATAATATGCACTCAAATAGAGAGAGAGGCAAAGAAACAAAAAGAGAGAGAGAGAGACAGGAGGAACTGAGATAATGGACCGTCTTCTAAAAACTACATGAAGTACACAGGTCTCCTGAGGCAGCTTTTGCTTGTTTCCAATTACTGCCAGATACTTACTTCCACCCCCCACAACCAAAGACTCCTTTAACAATGCCTGACTACTTCTCCATGGACCTAAGTTCACTTTTATTCATTTGAGGGTACAAACAAAGCTGAACATGACCAAGGAACTGAACAATACATTTTTGAGAAGTGCAGCAAGCCTACCATAGTGTTGTTTGCCAGCCACTCACACTAATTTTCCTCTAACCCCATGTGGAGATATACCATGCAGATATGTTTAGCAAAGTTTCATAACTGTGTTGATGAAATTCTGAAGAAAGTACAGCTTACAGATCTGGAAGTCAGTGGATCAAGGCACAGTTCCATAAAAGCCGTAGTTGTATGCAAATAGGCTAAAAGAAATTCTTTGGAGTGAGACCACCACAAAGTAGGTTGTCTTTGCACAACTGAATAAGAAAAATCTGGCAGGCCTCAAAAGCTCTTTAATGGAAGCTGAAACTAATCGGCTTTGTCTAAAATGCACAACAGGTCAGCTTGCCTTGCCTTTAGTGCTCTTGCAACCAAGAACTTATAAAAGAAACCAACTGTCTAAAAAAACTTCCCTCAGCATAAACCATAACAGTTGAGATAATATTTTCCAAAACAGAAAAACACAAGTCCTCTTTGTCTAAAAGCAACGGAGGAATAATCAGAGAATCAAATCAAATGTTTGAAGAGATTTGCCATGGTTTGAACTTTGGGAATATGCTTTCACCCAGTGCCAAGCCCTGATCAAGGAACTGTCCATCAAATCAGAAATGCAAAAAAGCCAATCCCATCTGTCAGAATGAAATATCTAAACACCAGCTGAGAAAGACCAGGAGAAGGCTTTGAAAGGAGGCTTTCTTAGCTACTTGCCATTCAATTGTGTAAATCACCCATGTTGTGAAAATTTGCTTGCATAGAGCCAAAACAACATTAAACTTTGACAGAACAAAGTTGTTGTTTTGGTTCTATTAGGCTGGAATTCTACAATTCGAGGTGATACTACAGAGTTTGCTTTAAATTCTGGCAGTAAAACTACAACTTCTTACCAAACTGATTGCAATTTCACAATGTTACGATATATCTCCCTGGGGATCTTCAGGCTTCGACTACAACACCTACATAACACTACATTGCCAACATCAGAGTGGAGATCAAATCTATGCGCATGCATGGCTATGCATATGGATGCTCGTGGATCATGGTTTTAGGCTATAATGCAATCTGCCATAACACCCCTGCCCACTCATTCACATATCCATCTCTGGGTCCCACGATCATCCATCACCCACCTTCAGCTACACCCACGCCATGCTGTCTTCTCGCAGGGAAGAAAATAAAAGCAAGCAGGGTCCTTTTCTGTTTTCCATCGATCAGAGCCTATACGAACCAAAGCAGTAAGCAAGTCACAAGCACAGCCAAACAGAGACAGCATGAGTCTATGTAGAGGGGGATTAAAAGGTGGATCTAATGGATTTACCCTGACAACTCACAATATACTATGCCTTCTACTGTTACTAATGAGGCATAATGTGCATTACACACATTGTAGCTTTCATCAGGAGACACATATGTTGGGTATTAGCAAAAGGCTAATGAGGGGAAATACTGTACATTGTGCACAAAGAAGTTTCTGTTGATTTTGGTGTTCTGTTTTTACCATCCTGACAAGTGATGTCTGTCATAAAAACAAACAACAACAACAAAAACTAGCCATCTGCATTTTCTTGTTGTAGTTGAGAGAAAGTGGTGTGCATGTGTGTGGATATATAGAAACAAGCCTGTGTATGCATGTGTTTTTGTGTTTTTCCATGTATGAATGTGTGTGTGTGTTCATTAGCAAGTCAAGAACATGCGCATGGAGCCCTAGTGAACCCCTCTTGCGAGAGTGACTCTTAACACTCCATTAGTGATCTCTGCTGAGCTGTTAGGCTTCCGTCGGCCTCCCGCCACCATCAGCACAAACCCACAGGAACATCGGCTCGGCACGTGCCCTCTCTCCATGCGCGCTGGAACCATGCACATCACCTAGGCAAACTGAGCTTCTTAGCTTCAGTCTCCCCACAGGGGCACTGAAGGACACAGACAGCAAGATGGTAATGAAATAGAGAGCCAGAGAAGCAGGTTGGGAAACAGAATCTTTAGTTGACAGTTTGCTCTATATATGACCAGAGCATATGTTTGTCAAGGACGGATCTTGTCACTAAAATAAATACAGAGAATGTGAATGTAGAGCCATTCTATAGTACTTCAGTGTAAAAATGCACTCACAATTTTGAAATCCTGTTGTTCATGATGAAGATTCTAGAACTGTTATGGAAATGAGAAAGACTTATTTTACTAGGGTATAACTTATTATGTTGTAACTATGGTAAAACCAGTGTGTGGGTGTATTACATTTAGACATTTGCTTATTTGTATGGTCTGTCCATACATATTTGTTTTGCTTATTTGTATGGCCTGTTCAGAAACACCAATGCTGCATTCTGAACAACAGGCTTGGCATTTAGCATCACAAAAGATGAAAAACAGATTTTAAAATCGCATCATCCCATCAACATAAAGCACAGCCATTTCATTATCTTAGAATTGTGTACACTTTAAAGTGAGTCCCTAGAGTGTCTGGTTTATGAGGGTCACTTAAGTGACAAGACAGTTTAGTTTATTAGTCAGTCTATTCAGTTCCACTTTTAGAGTGAAACAAATAAGCAAACTTTTTCAACACATACAATATGACCAAATATTTTAAAACAAACCTCTACCAACAAGTTTCATCATTGTCACAGAACACAGAAATATCGACCGCCGAAGGATGCCTGGGACGAAAAGCAAACAAAGGAAGGGTAAGGATGCAAACACCCTCCCACAGCCCTTGCAGGGAAGCCCTCCATATTCTTGGGCACACTCTTGACTCCCACAGCAGGGGAGAGTGCCACTGGGGGAGTTGGGGGACCCTGGGTGTGGTCCAGGTGCGGACTCTGTGGAGTCGGATGAACCCACGTCGGGCTTCCAGGACTGGTACAATGATGTCCAGTACTCAGAGTCGGACTCCGTATGGTCTGTATGGTCCTGCAGAGACCTTCAGTCATCCAGGCCTCACTCCATACCCCCACGACAGGGGAGGAGGCCACTGGCCACTGGGGGCCCTGGGAATGTTCTGGGGACGGACTCTGTGGAGTCCTACAGATCCCAGCCAGACTATGATGATCAGAATGCGGAAGTGGACTCCGCTGGGTCCTACGGATACACGGACTACTTTGAGGGTTACACGGACAATGGAGAGATGGAGGGGCGCAGCGACATTATTCTGCGGTCGGACTTTGAGTCCGATCATGAGGAAGACCCATCAATGGAGGTGGAGGAAGTCCCCCATAGGGACCCTCCCACTTATAGCAAAACGTCAGACTCCGAGAGCAACGAGCCTCCAGCACCCAAGGCTCTACCTAAGGCTCGCCCAGGACGTGCCGCTCCGCAACAAGCAAGCTGCCCCGGGTGACTTGCAAGGAGGCATCGTCATCGTTAGAGGAAGACACTCCTCCCCCTAAGGCAAATAGCCCCAGAGGGCATGCACCTATGCCTAAGCCTCGTAGAGGCAAAAAGGCAGCTGCACCAGTGCTTGCCCCAGAAATGGGCAAAACAGCTGGTGCGCCTCCCGACAAGCATGTGCCAAAGCCAGAACAGCCACTGCTACCCAAGCTAGCGAAGGACAATGCCCTCCAGGCTGGTCGACTGGGGGACTGGCTGGGGTTCCTTCTCCCTTTCCCGGACTGTTTTCCAACCCTCTGTGTGGTGTTGTTCACGTGCCTGTCCCTGTAACCATGCCTGTCCCTATTACACTTAATGTACAAATCACTTTGTCCCCCTTTGTGTCTGTGCCCGTCCCCGTTAGTGTGTTTGTCCCTGTGTCTGTCATCGTCCTGGTCCCTGTCCTTCTCCCCGCTGTCCTGCTCGCGCTGGCCCGTGTCGGTCACTTAGTCCTCCAGCATCGCCGTTTGCCATTGGTTTCAGGGCTGATAGGCTGGCGCGGCGGGAGTCATGCCATTTGGGAGGGGCTCTGTCACGGTACGGCCCCTCCCCTCCCCAAACGTTTCCGTGTGTGCATGTGTGTGTGTGTGTTCTTCTGCATGGTAACGCCCTCTCATGTTTCTCACCTGATCCTTGTTTTGTGTCACTATCGTGCGTGTATATAAGTCTCTTGTCTTATCATGGATGTTGTCGATGTTTGAACCCAATAGCCTGCGTGCTACATCGTGTGTGTTAAGTGTTTGAATAAATGTATGTTTCTGTTTCCTAAGACTCGTCCCCGCATCCTGCTCAGCCTCCACCTGTCACAATCATGACACTGAGATGGACAGAGGGTGCAGCATTAAAGAAAGGAATTATGGACAATAATGTGGACCCTCCCATGACTTACATAGAAATTCAAATGTGCCTAAAATTAAGCATTTTACTGAGAAGCTTATCTTAGTTTCAATATGACGACCTTGAATAACCTGCTTTCTGGCCACTATATTTTCACATATTTCATATGCATGAAGAATAAGAAGGGCTGACGGACAATTATGACACAGCTAGGAACCTCAGCTCTCTGCATAGCTCTTTGTCCAGATTGCTAGGCTAAATTATCAGCGAAGGGTACTTTGCGTACTTTGGTTTGGCAGTCATGACGCAACTGTGCAGCTGCAAGTATCTTGTTTACAACCTTGAGAATAGCCCATCATTTTTGCAGTTAATGTCAAGCAAAGGCACCGAGTGCTGTTAGCATGGAAATGTTAAAGGTTTCATATTAGATGAGGCATGCACATGCTTCATACTCCCACAACAGTGCAAAGCCGTGTAATAGTGGCAAGACCAGTGACACTGTGTTGTTGTTGTTGTTTTCTTTTAATAGCCAAGGCCATTTTTACTTAAAAAGGAAATCATTTCTACAAGGTCATCTGAATCGCCCCAGAAGCTAAATTAAAAGTGGCTATGGCATTCGATTTTAATTCCAAGAAACGACACCAAACAGAATGCAAATGAAACAGTTGACTTCTAATGCAGCCTCAATCAACAATGACCAAATAGTCCTAAATAAACCTCACAAAGAAAATACCACAAACCAAAAAAATGCAGAACAGACAGTTGTTGACAGAAATAGAGGGATATTTCTCAGCTTCCAGCTTCTTCTATTAAGCTACAGGGGACAAAACCTGACAAGGAGATGCATTGCAACAGGATGGGAAACAAAACTGGAATCTTTTAAGAGTGTCTTTCTCACTGCATCATCTAAACAGCAGATCAATAAGGTTCCTGTAGGTAAAATAAGCTCTTCAGATATCTATGGCAGCCCCACAGCAGAGGACGGCTGAGAGGGACGGCCGTGGACGTGCTGACTCACCACTTTGAAGTCTTCGGGGCTGCATTCCATTCCTCGGTAGTAGCAGGACAGGAGCATCTCCTTGATGTCATGGCCAGCCCGATCATAGAATTCGCGCATGTTGAAAGGCCGGGGTTTAAAGGTCAGGAAGTCGGCCTTGATCTTCAGGGTCTCCAGGACACTCTCCTCAACCAGATGAGTGTCTCGGATCTCGTATCTGTTAACACAAAGGTTCATATTATGGGGTGTTTAAACTTAAAATTATTACATTTCCAGTGCATTCACAAAAAGTTATACATTGAGACTAGCTGAATATCACTGGTCTTGGATTAATGAAGGTGATCATGCTGTGTAATATGTGAGCATTACTCTCTCCCTGATGCTGTTAAGTAATTTATCACTTTTACATCAGCCCCATTTGGCAACTTATACATTTTTATTAAAGAAAAACAAGACTTTACCCCAAATTACAAAACAATATAGTTCAAATCAAAGCTCTTAAATATTGCGATAAACAAAGTCATGCAAAGTCTTGTGTGTTTTGGTTCCGTTCCATGGTTTCATTTTCTCCTCCCCTCTTTTGATTTTCCACACCTGTCCCTCATTTCTAGTATGAAGTTCATGTATTTAAACCCTGTCTGGATCCCAGTGTTTTGGCTGTTCATTGATGATTGAATATGTTAGGCTTTATTGCATTTATGTGATTGTGAATGTGTTGGTTTGTGCTCTGTGTATTCTAGCCTTCGTATTTCTTAGCCCTGAGTTTTCCCTAGTCTGTTATAGCCTGCTTCCCCTGTTTCCCTCGGTGTGTTTTTGTTAATCATGTATCGCCGTGTTGGCTCTTTGACCCTGGATGTCTTTAACGACTCTGATTTTGGATTTACCCATAATAAATCTCTCCCACACGTGTCTACCTCCTTACCACTCAATGTTACACTATCCCACAGGTGTGGCACAATAACAAATGAACAAAAATACTTTTACAACCAAAAGTGCAACATGGACCTTACCAAATTACCATGCAAAATACAAGATGCCTCAGCCTTTGTGGAAGCATTTTAAAATGATGTCAAACAGTAGCAGTTCATATACTTCAAAATTGTAACACTGACTTTGTAATTTTGGGATTCTTAAAACTTGGGTTTTCAGGGCCAATATTATGGATTCATTCTGTGACAACAGAAAGCCTTTTAAAATCCATTCCTTTACTTAAACAGCATTCCCTTTTTCATAACATTTTTAATGCTCTGCCATTTAGCTGACACATGAGAAACAAAGTATTATAAAGTAAACATCAGAGAAAAATATCTAGAATATGTATTTGTAAGCAGTCATGTGTAAGTATATACCTCCAGTTATTGCAGTTATTGATGGCATATGTGAAACCCCCAATGCAGCAATTACAAAAGCTCAAGAAAGTGTATTTTTATAAAAGCAAAAAGACAATTGCTAGATATTGCAAGTGCAGTTGCATCAAGGTTTTGCTTTGAAAGGTTACACTTCTTTACACTTCAGTAGTTATTTAAACCAAGTTATTTCATGACTTTGCTTTGTTCTCCACTATCCTTCCAAAGCAGACTCATCTTGAGAGTGCATTCTGGGACCTGAATGTAAAAGACGAATAGGGATGGTTAGAATGAGTGTCAGACTGGGCTTGAGGGAAGAAAACAAAGAGGCATGTTATGAGGTCGCTGTCTCACAGCACACTCAGAGGCTTTTGCTAGGGTGGCTTTCAAGACATGACCTCCACACCAAGCATCGCTTTCAACGCAACCAGTCTTGGGTAAGGCTTTGAGCACGCAGTAATGTGACTGGTGAAATGCTGTGCTAGCACTGACAACAATGTAGATGCTAGAAGGCACAGTATTTTTAAATGATTAAACATATCAAAATTTTCACAGACTGAAAGAGGGGGATGTTGACACTAACTATAGTGCCATGTAAAAAAGAACAAAGGAAAAAATATTTTTAAACATTGGTTTATGTGTAATTCACATTTCCTGTACAGCCCTTTTGAAATGCTGGTGTTCTTCATGGCAAATCATGGGTGGCTGGGTCAGATCTTTGCTTTGTTACTCTTGTTTGGCTATGTTGCAGCTGCACTTTGGAAAGAGCTATACAGAGGTTCAGAAAGATGCACCTCCCTGGGGTGCATCATTCTTGTTTTATCACTCTAATAAAAAACATTCTAGATTTTTAAAATTATTACAGAATTTTATCTACTATATTTTTGAGTACACAGTAAAACAGATGAACGCACTAAAATGTACCAGTCTATAAGACAGTAAAGAATTATTAATATAAACTCATCCATTAATCTTGACAGTCATATTTATATCATATTTTGCACTAAAAATCAAGGCTAACTTTCAGTCCCAACAGTAGACAGCAACAGATATGGACATATAAAGTGAAGCACTGCTGATATACTTATGAAATCCTTCTGCATCCCTTCAAAACAAAAAATGATATTCCCCCTCTGAGTAGCATCCAGCTTTATGCAGACCCAAGCCAACAGTCACCTCTGTGGAAAGGGAGCATCATACAGCCTGAGTGCTGGGCCGTCACAATTGATAAAAGTAAAGAATACAGTAAAGCGAGAGATGCAAGCAAAACAGGTAGTGATACCACTGCAGGGACTGATCAGTGACCTGTTCCTGCTCTCAGCAAGAGAACAGACTTAAGAGACATGGAATGAAGCACATCCACCCCCACAGTTCAGAGGAATACAGAAGAAAAAATACACTCCCTTCCTTTCACAGCCATCCAAAGTCAAAGAAATAACTTATTTAACACAATAACCATGAGTAAAGCCAGTAAGTGGAAGGGAATTGCCAGAGAGTAGGTGGAGACATTTGAGCTTAGAAATTTTAAATATCTGGGGACATGTAATTTTTCAGTAATTTTTTCACTGAGCAGAGGAACTCAGTGCCATATCTCCAGTTTTCTTCTTTCTTCTGCGAGCTAATGGTGCTGCATGTGATCAGGCTAATTGAAAAATGGCACGCAGCTAATCAATGGCAAATTTTCACAAACACATTAGCTTGATAACAGAGCCAATTGCTTACTACTTGAGGCCAACACAACACACAATTACAAAAGGTCATTGTTTTTTCTATTCTTTTCAGTTGCAATGCCTTACACCTCTTACCAATATCCAGTAAAAAAAAAAAAAAAAAGAAGAAAAGCACACAAAAAGTGATTGTTATCTTTATAGCTAGCAGGTATCTAGAGTGGCAACCAGCACTGGCTTCTGAAATGTGATTAATTTGGCAGAAAATATTGAATTTCAACAGACTGCCAATTACAACTCTGTTAATAACAGACATAAATAATTAGTGAAAGCTCTACCTATCAAAAGATAAAACACAATTGGTGCCTGAATAAACTTGCAGCAAAAGCAGTCTTGCTGCTCACTTGGAGGGAGAGACTTCTTAATTATAGAAAGGCACTTATTGCACAAACAGTTTATCTCTCTACTTTAATAGGAGATAACTAAAATAATCCTAGATTTTTAGGACAACTAAGTAGGAATAAAACTGACAGCAAAGTTCAGATTCAAACATCATATCATTGTAATGTACAGCATTGTAATGACTTTATGAAATTTTTCAGTGAGAAAATTAAAAACATTAGAGATAATATTTAAAATATCAATGTGGCATCAGGCAATTACATAGAGACCAAAACAACCATGTCAATTAAGGCATTGAGCCCTTGACTCCTGTCCAACAGCCTGAATATCACCTCTACCTAAATTATTAAGCTGTTATCAAATGACTGATCAAGAAAGCTAACCTTGACACGTTAATTGTTATAGGTTAATTTCAAACCTTCCCTTTGTTTCTAAGATCATAGAATAAGATATAGCTCAGAAGCAAAGCTCATACTTCTATCAGAACCAGATACATGAAGTCTTTCAGTCATGGTTTAGGCTTCATCATAGTACAGAGGCAGCATTGATTAAAGTAGTTAATGACCTGTTGTTGGCTTCTGACCAGGGTTGTGTCTCTGCTTATATTGCTTGATCTCAGTGCAGCACTTGATACTTTTGATCTTGATTACTAGATATACTCAAAATGTTGTTGAGATTAATGGAATTGCTCTTCTCTGGTTTAGACCTTAATTAGTTGATCATAGTTTTTGAACATAAATGGTGCCTTTTCAGCATAGACTTTTTAATTTTGGTGTCCCACAAGGATGTGTTCTAGGACCCCTTCTTTTTTCATTTATATATGTACATGCTACCTCTAAGTGAAATTATTTGTAAACTGTGCTAGTTTCCATTGCTATGCTGATGACACTCAGTTATATGCCTCAGTGAAACAAAAGGACAAATATGAGTTATATTACAGGGAAATGTGCAAAGAACATTAGACACCGGATGCTGAGAAACTTTCTCTCACTTAATCCTGACAAAACAGTATTGCTCCTATTAGGCCCATATGCACCCTGGAGTAAGATGTCTGATTATATAATAACTAATAGTCTCAATAGTCTCCCAATTACACCATGTTTTTATCCATGTAATTAAGGATCTCAGTTTATTGTTTGAAGTTCGTATAAATAATATTTGTGGGTCTGCCTTTTTTCACCTCAGGTTAGAGGTGCAGATTAGAAATATACTATCATTACATGATGCAGAAAAGATAGTCCATGTGTGTGTCACTTCCAGACCACTGCAATGCCTTACTATCTGGTTGTACCAATAAGTGCTTAAACAAGCTCCAGTTAGTTCAAAATGTAGCAGCCAGTGTTCTTGCTGGAACTAGAAAGTTTGATAATATTACTCTTATCTTAACTACACTGCATTGGCGCCCAGTAAAATTTCATATTGTTTATAAAATACTTATAAGGACCTACAAAGCACTGAATGGACTTGTCACATCTGGTACTCTTTATTAGTACCAAAAATAAGGAAATCTACCACAGGGGGCAGAGCTTCCTGTCAATGTTCAAGACTCAGACACAGTATCAACATTTAAGGCTAGGCTGAAATGAAATCCTATTTGTTTAGCCAGGCATTTTATTTAATATATCTCACCTTAGGTAAAGGTTTAGATCTAAGGGTTCAGGGGCATTGAGAGTTATGGTAAACTGGGATATTGTGATTCTGTTGCCTTCTAGCTCCATCCTTTTAACAGTGCTGCCATTGCTAAACCTGCTAGAAACCACCCCCTTGCCTAATAATCTATCCTTTCTTTCTGCCAAGATACATCTTCTGCTGGAGTTATGTTGTTGCTGATCTTCAACTCTGATCTTCAACCGTCTAAAACCATCTCACACCACTTCTTGGCCATCTTGAGCAGCTGTTCCTGGGTTATTCTTGAACCAGATGGGTTTTGGACACACTTACACTCATCAAACCCAGACTAAGACTTCAAGAACCCAAAATATGCTTCCATTGGTTATTTGTTCTTATCTTGTTCTTTATTGTTTAAATTGTTGCGGTTGTGGTGTTGATCAGAGGATAGCCCACCCCCAATTTGAGTCTTGAGTCTACACAAGGTTTCTTCCTCAAGGCTCTTAGGAAGTTTTTCCTTGCCATTGTTGGCTTTGGCTTGCCCACTGGGGCCTTGGACTCAGACATCTGTAAATCTGCTTTGTGGCAATGGATGTTGAACAACGTGCTAATTATGACTTTTACAATCTAAAGAGATATTGCAGATCTCTGTCCATGGGCAATCAATTTCTTGATCTCTTGGTATCTGAGAATACAGGATTTAGAAGAATTTGGATGTTCAATCTGAAGTAGAGAGCACTCCCTTATCAAATAATACCTGAGTTCTTTCTATGAAGGTATCTTTCTCTGTTTAAATCTAAACAGAGTTCTTTGAACAACAGTACTGGATTCCTTTTAAATCCATTAGACACTCAATGATGAATGTCACTGAACCTAAAACACGACTTCAGTGACCTGAACATGAAACAAGCTTTTCAGAGAGCACTCACTGGATGCGAACCAAAACAACACATTAATAATCAGGGATTTGCCTGGGAAGGGCCAAATCAGTCTTGGTGAGGCACTGCTGGTGATTGATTGGATCTAATCACGCCATAATACCTTCTATAAAGCAAGTGCCTTTTTAGTGTTTTATGATGTGCATGAAATTTTAGCTTTTTATAATCCTCTTCTACTGCCTACATACTGTCTTATTATGCCCCAACTATTTTTGGTCAGTCTTGTATATAGATCTTGACCTTGATGTCTTCTGCAAACAACAATAATAATAATGTCACAGTTGGCCCTTCCGTAGCATCCATGTGACCTTAGAAACCCTGTCTTCTGTTTTTGTTTCCTGGTTTAATTCCTGTTTTTTTTTCAATGTGCTCTTTGCTTTTTTATTCTGTTATACCCTTCATTAGTATGGCCTGTGTCTTGTTAGTTCTTGTTAGCCTCTGTATTTATATCCCTTGTTTCCACAGTTTCATGGCTGGTTCAAGCCTCTGTCTAGGCATAGCCTCTTTCAGTTGTTCTAGCCTCCTTTAGTGTTTTTATATTTTAAATGCTTTGGCTTACTTCAACATTGTCTTGTAATGTAATGGAATACATTACAAATTAAGAGCATGTATTCTGTAATTTGTAGTGAAATACATTTTACCTTTCTAACACTGTCTGATAGCATGCCATAGTCATCAGCCATCCACTACCTAACTCATCACGGATCATTCTCTCACCACAGAACCGCTGCTGATTGAATATTATTTGGGTGGTGGGTCATTCTCAACACAGTATAAATACTTTCATCATAGTGGCATAGCTGTCGCTGGTTCCAAATTCATGGTCAGCCAAAGACATATGTCCAGCTAACAGCTGTGAAGAATTGACCACTGATGAAAACAGAATTGCATGCCAACAGATGGAATAAGACCTCCAATTGTAAATGGTGACTGTAATAAATTGTTATTTCTAATAATGTCTAATAATTATATTTACACTAGCTACAACATACTGGTATTGTTAACAAATGCTAGAACATAAGTGCTCTCCTGGCTATCTAACTGTCACGTACTGGAACTTGTTTTCCCTTCAAAAGACGGTTTTGTAAGCATATGCATGTGCATACAATCATACCTGCTGAATATACCTAATATATTCTAATATATGTAAAAACAACAGAATCATACTGAACCATTTGTTTTCTTTTGAATGCTTTTTATACATGTAATAAATACCCTGTGAAACATTGCAGAACACTGGTTACAGCCAAAATGTTATTAATTTGCCATTTGTTATAGTAGTGTAATAGACTTTTATGCAGATGTGTATGTGCAATGAATGTCCCTTTGGGATTGCCATAGGGCAGAGTGAGGCTGTAAGATAAAAAAAAAAGAAAAAAGAAGTTCGTTAGTTGTTTTTTACCACTTACTACTGTATCCATGTGCATTTCTCATTTTCTAAAATATCAGGGTTATTAGGTGAACAATTGTGAAGTTTGGTTACATTGGTGGCAGCGATGACTGTTCACTTTATTTTGGACAAATGAACTTTAGTTTATTTAGTGCTACTTTTGAGCAATTTAGCACATTCAGTATAGTTAGCAACTTAGCTTGGCCAGGGAGGATGCTCAGTAACGTGGCTGGAAGACGACAGCATGTGCAAGTATAGCTCGAAGAGAGCCAAAGACTGTGCTCTTCAAGGTAGATTGAAGACTAATTTGCCTGCCCTCCTCACTGGAGAGGTTTTTTGAGCTGGGCAAGGCATCTTGAAGTTGCAGTCAAAGCACTTACTAGTATGACTCTGAATTGGTGACAATCCTACCTACTCGTTTGGGCAGAGCTGCATTTCTGTTATGGGACAGTCTTCCAGCAGCTGTGCATTCAGACTATGTGGCAGTCAAGGAATGGCTTAATGAGGCTTTTGGACAGAAGCAGTTTATGGACCATTTTAAAGGCAACCTCGCTGCCCGTCTGTGTGCACCCCATGAGAGCCTGGAAGTTTATGCTGCTATTATGCTGATATTAACAGGCTGGTCCAGGAAGCATTCCCAGAGTATGGTGTAGTGGCACAAAGGGAGGAAATTTTCGGCATTTTCTTGCAGGACTGGACTCAGCATTGAGGGTCAAATGATAATAGTGGGATGGTGTGAGAATGCCAGAGAAACTCTGAAAGCAGATGGTGTGAGTATGCATCCCAACAGTTTATTTACCGGAGAGAAAGTGGCTGTGCAGTTGGTGTCAGATAGCGTGGGTCTGAGGAGAGCTGTTGATATTCTAACTGAGGAAATGTATGCAATGAGATTGGTGATGAAAGAGATGCAAGAGGAGAACAGGAGGCTGTAGGCTGCAGCCTGGGATAAAGGGGGCATGGTTTTCGCTTGCCTTCTTGTTCCCATTGCAACTGTATCTGTGGTGTTCCAGGATGCCAGCAGGCATTTCCTGTCACCACAACCTGTCCACAACACCTCTCATCAGAGAAATGGGATGTAGCTGATATTAGGGCCCAGACCTCAGCTTCTTCATCAATGGGCCACTTATACCAAGATTTTCCAACACACACGGCTGGAATAGACTGTTACGAGGTGAGCGTGGAAAATCTTACTTCATATGTCAGAGGAGTGGTGGAAGGCACAGGGGTCTCAATGCTGGTGGATTCAGGGGCAATTGTTTCACATATTAGTGCAGATTTTCGTATGTCAGTTCCAGCCCTACGTAGTCAACCTATCATCAAAACCTATCTGAGCTCACATGCTATAAATGATACATTGGGCATTATGACTCTGGCTTGTAGGTTGGGGTCAGTGATGTGGCAGCATGTGTTTCATGTCCTCAGGAAATCCACTCAGGCTGTCCTCCTTGGCCTGGACTTCCTAGTGAAAAATCATGGCTAGATTTGGAAGTGGGTATTCTACAGTTGGGGGACACCTGCATGCCACTTTTGTGGTGGAGTGCTGTAATGTTTGTCTGACCAGTACATTGTCTATTCCCCCCTTAGTGAGACTCTTGTGCCAGTTAATGTGTGCCCTCCCAGCACTGTTAATCTGACCGCATTGAATTTTGAGGGGTTACTTGGAGCCCAATGTGCTAGAGTCCATGAGGGTGGTAATTGTACATGCAGTGATGAGCGTCAGGAATGGTGTTGCGGTGGCCCATGTTTTGAACACTACTATAAGAGACGTCATGCTCAAACAGGTAGTGCATTTGGGTGAGCTTTATCACCTTGGAGAACCTGACCTTTCCTTCCACAGCCAGCTGATATTGCTATGGTGGCTTCACCCTCTTATGCCCTACCTGTCACACTGGATGAGTCTCCCGTCACCACACAGCAGTGAATGCAGCTAACTATGCAAGAATTTTTAATGTAGCCAATAGAAATACTGGAAGAAGCAGACTGATTAGGACTGGTGATCATCCCCCCATTAAACAGCGTGCATATCACACATCTCCGGGGAAACAAGCTGAAATCGAGTGTCAGGTGGCCGGTCTGTTGGTGGATGGCGTCATTGAAGAGAGATCCAGCCCCTGGGCCTCCCCAGTGGTACAAGTTAAAAAGAAAGGGGGCAGTGGAGATTCTGCATAAATTACAGGCAACTTAATTCGGTCACGGTCAAAGATTCTCATTCACTTCCTTGAGTGGATGATACCCTGGATGGTCTTTCGGGCTCATCCTGATTTAGTATACTTGGCTACTGGCAGGTGGAGTTAGCCGAGGAGGACAGGGAGAAAACGGCCTTGACCACACGACAGGGCCTATACCACTGAAGGACCATGCCAATGGTCCTTACGAACTCACCACCTACATTTTAACGCATGATAGTACTGATCTTTAGGGGGCTGATGTGGCATATTTGCATGGTCTATCTAGATGACATTCTGATTTACAGGCGTACATTTGAGGAACACCTTGTCCATCTGGAGGAAGTTTTCTCCAAAATACAGTCTGCTGGGCTGAGACTCAATGCTACGAAATGTCACCTGGCCAGAGATCATGTGGTGTTCCTGGGTCATGTCATTTCCAGACATGGTCTCCAACCTGACCCAAAGAACACAGAGAAGGTAAATTGCTGGCCCACTCCTTGATCTCCCTTGAATGTTAGAGCCTTTGTGGGCTTGTGTTCTTACTACCAGTGTATTGTGAGAAACTTTGCATAGCATGCTGCACCTTTACATCATCTAGCTGGGAAAAATGTGCCTTTTGAATAGACTGATGAGTGTGTGGCTGCTTTTGAGTACCTAAAAAGTATCTCACATGATGGCTCAGAAATATGGTCAATGCAATGAGAGGACTTAGATATTGCCAGGGAGTTGTCTTGGGTCAAGGGGAGCTATGAGCATCCACCACGTTGACATATATGAGGGTCTTCTCTTAATCTCCATAAACTATGGACAGAGTTCAGTCGCCTGTCTGTGATAAATGGTGTTTTGTGTTGGAGTGTGTTTAAGTCTCTGGCAGGACAGAGACAGGTGCAGGTTGTGGTTCCCCGAGCCCTTGTGCCTCATCTGCTCCAACATCTCCATGGGGGGCCCACGTCTGCTCAATTTTTCAGCAGAGCTTATCTGGGAGAGGACGAGATGTAAGTTACTGGCCTTCCATGCTGAGGTACATAAGATGCTGGTGTGAACAGTGTGAGGACTGTCAGGTGCGTAGGTCCCCTGTGCTGAAACGAAAAGCTCCTATCGACTGTTACACATCCTCTACAGAGAGTGGTGGCACACATCCTGGAGCTGCCAGTGACATCCAAGGTATATTCTTTTGGTAGAAGACTATTTCACCAAGTTTGCTCATTTGTATGCACTCCCTAACCAAACAGCAGAGTCAGTGGCCAATTGGCTGTTTGAAGATTATGTACTGTTGCATGGTATTCCTGAAGCTTTGCACAGCAGTCAAGGCCATCAGTTTGAAGCAGGGGTGATCCAATGCCTCTGCTGGCTTCTGGGAGTAAAGAGAACTGCTGTCATAACGCCAGATTCCCTAGCAGACTACAACACCCAGCAACCCATTCTTCTCCCTGGCAACAACTCCACCAAAGACGCTTAATCAGATCAGCATCACCGGAGTATGGAGTACTCACCTGTACATCATTAGTATCAGTGTATATAAAACTGTTGAGAACTACCACTCACTGCGAAGTATTGCCATAAGTTTTCTGAAAGCATACTGAGCGTTATTTCTTGATTGGCTTATTGTGTACTGTACCTTGACTTTGTTTTTCCGATATTGAATTTTTGGCTGCCCCCTTTTTTGGATATTCTGCCTGGATTGTTTGTGTTTGCTCTTCTGGTTTTCTGACTCAGACTGTTTATTCTTCATGATTCTCCCATTACATTCTCATTTGATCATAATTCTGGATTCTTCTACTCTTGGATTAAGAATAAAGACACCTACTATTTCATTTCTGCAAGCCTCTGATTTTGATCACCACCTAATAACTGCACTGCAGCCTATAATCCAAAATCAGATGGCAAGGTGGAATGGCACAACAGAACTTTGATCGACCAGCTGCTTTCCTATGGGGGTGAACCGGATGTCTTTCTTTAGCAAGTTGCCTTTGCCTATAACACCTCCAGGCACTCCAGCATTCACATCAGCCCTTTCTATCTCATGCATGGACATGAAGTGCGGGTTCCGGTGGATGTGCCTGTGTTTCCCCAGGTTCTGGAGCATTGGGGGTTTGGTTCTCATGCCAAATTTGTGTCGTCCCTGGTGGAGCAACTGGAAAAGGCCTTTGGGGCTGCCAGACTGAACTCAACTGAGGCTCATGAAAAACAAAAGTTGTACCACAATGAGGGCACTCAGCACCACAGGTACACAACGGGTGCTATGGTTTGGCTGAATAACCCTAAGGAGAGTCGCACTAAGTTGGCCCCGCATTGGAAGGGCCCAAATCAAGTGGTGCAGGTGCTGGATTCTGAGGGTTAAATGGGACTGACCTATGGTCAATCCCCTGGACCTGGGGATATGGTTTCAGGTGGTTCACCATGACAGGTTGAAACCATATACCCTGCCACTGCTGTCCCAGCCCTCCATTCCCTCTCATTCTTCCGCAGCGACCCCCTCCCCTGACATATCACCAGCTCATCCGGTACTGGTGAGTGGGGGTGGGACAGCGGTCTGGATCAATATACACTGGGATAGTTTTGTCTCGCACTGGGAGGGTGCTACATGCGCCAACACGCTTGCAGGGCTATGGTAGTCACTTTTATAATTATAGTGGGGGGGGGGGGGACATATGTAACAGACTTTTATGCAGATGTGTATGTGCAGTGAATGTCCCTTTGGGTTTGCCATAGGGTAGAGTGAAGCTGTAAGAGAAAAAAAATGTGTGTTCTCTGTTTTTCACCACTTACTACAGTGCCTGTGTGCATTTCTCGTTTTCTGAAATATCAAGGTTATTTGGCGAACCCTTGTGAAGCTCGTTTACAGTAGCTTTAGCTTTAACTCCACTGCCCCCTCTACCCTACCTCCACACCCGGTCCTGACATCATCACTAAAACCCTCAGACCTGTGAAACAAACTGAAGTGAATATTTATATGACTAGTGGGTATACCCTGTGTGATTTTGTGGCATACTAACTATTATGATCTCTCTCTAATGGGTTTAAATTAGGATTCATGCAATTATAGTGTCATCATTACATAATTACAGGTCATGGCAGATTCCTGTAGAGAGAAGAGCGTTTGCAGCATTCTTCAATACAATATCAGTTTCAAGCTGTTAGGATAATGGTTGCACAATGCGCAATTTTAAAATTAGGTCACTTCTATCCCAACATTTGTTGAGCTCATCTCAACATACCTACAGCCTTTGATGTTAACAATACATTCCCCAAAGCAATACAATCCTTGAAGAGAACATCGGAAAAGTTCAGCAAAAACAAGTTGGACAGGTCATAGATCTCAAAAGGTCATACTTTTTTGTACAGACTCTTAACATACAAACATATTCTTTGTATTTTTAATGCTGTATTTATACAAAAATAAGACATACCTTAAAATCAAAATGAATGTACTCTTTTTTAAAACTCTTCCCTGTATTCACCCTCCCCATCCCAAACAACCGGAATAACCTTAAATGTCAATAATAATTTTAAAAGCATTAAAAAGTATGACAGGAAAAAAGCTCTTATTTTTCATTGTACAATATCATACAAAAGTGTTTTTTCCTATAACTTGCCACATTTTTCACCCATACCCACCCTGCCCCCAGGGGGTATTTCCAGATGAGTAGCTCTGCTTTAAATGAGGATGTTCATTTATTGAGGAAAATTTGTCTAACTAGTCTCATTCTAATAGTCTAATAACTGCTAAATAAAAGAGTCTATTCTAGAATATGTGTTATGTACACAGAATAGAATATGGTTGAGATGCATATCCACAGTATGTCTGAGATACATTGATGAAATTTTTGGTACTGCTAAATGCACATTTGAAGTGCTGTAATAATACTTCCTTCTCCAAGTTCCACCCAGCTATGTATATCACTTTCTAGCATGAGGATAACCTTTTTGGGTGTTTCAGTTAAGTGTGAAAATTCTCGTTTAAATACCACTATCTATTATAACCCTACTGACTCTTATTCTTATTTGTAATACATCTTTTCACACTCCAAGGGCTGCAAACCCCCCATCCCTTACTTACAGCTATTAAGACTTAAAAATATTTGCAGTGAGAAGACTGTGGATCCAACTGTGGATTTCTTTAGGAAGTCATAGATGACACTTTTCCTCAAGTTTTACCTGTTCAGAAAACAGATGCACTGACATCTTAAACAAGCCATTGTTAAGACAACAAGAATTCATTTGGTGTTCACTTACTATCTTACAAGTAAAATGGTGGCTAATATACTTAAACACTCCTCCAAGGAGTCCTCCAAGATGATTCAGAGACCACATCCCTTTTTAAGGATCCTCTACTGATCTCCTAGAGATGAGACAAAAACATCAGACATGCTCATCAAGCATGAGATGAATAACCAGTCATATAGTAACTGTGGTATTGTATCCTGCAACGTCTCTAGATTGTATTGTTGTATTAACACAGCCACTAAAAGTAATCATCACCAATTGCTCCTTATGCTTTACTGCAGATATTGTCTATTGTATTTTTTCTAAAATATGTAATCAGCTTTACGCTGGAGAAACCAAGATACTTTTGTTGAACAACTTCAGACCATCAGAATTAGGGATTTGTTTTTTCCAGTGGCAAGGCATTTTAATGTTAATGGACAATAAGGATATACCAGTCTCCATTGCCAATAGGTGCTTTGGTAGTTTCTATATTTTTACAAGATAGGAAACTTAAAAAAAATACACACTTTCAGAACTTTAGAAGCTCTTGGAATTAATATTATGATTTAAATATATATTACCTCCATGAAATTCAGAAGGACTTTGCTTGTACTGGTGATGAAGGACCTCTGTCCAAAATGTCCTGTTTCTACACTATTGTATACACTATACACTCGTGTGTGTGTGTGTGTGTGTGTGTGTGTGTGTGTGTGTGTGTGTGTGTGTGTGTGTGTGTGTGTGTGTGTCTGTGTGTGTCTGTGGGTGGGTGTGTGTATAAATATATATATATGAACCTAGGCCAGGTACACCTGTATATAGGCATGTAGACATGGTCAAGACAACCTACTGAAGTTCAAACCAAGCATCAAAATAGGGAAGAAAAATGATTTATGTGACTTTGAATGTGGCATGGTCTGAAAAAGAATGGTCTGAAAAAGAGAAAATATCCAATGAACTGGTCAGAGGAGAATGGCCAGACTAGTTTGAGCTGATAGAAAGGCAACAGTAACTCAAATAACCACTCCTTACAACCAAGGTATGCAGAAGAGCATCTCTGAGCACACAACATGTTGAACCTTTAAACAAATGGGCTACAGCAGCAGAAGACCACATCAGATGCCATTCCCCTTAACTAAGACCAGGCAGTGGTAGCTCAGTGATTAAGGAACTTGACTTGTAATTGTATGGTTGGTGGTTCAAGCCTCAAGTTATCACTGTTGCGCCCCTCAGCAAGGCCCTTAAGCCTCAAGTTGTACTCGGTCATAACTGTAAGTTTCTTTGGATAAAAGTGTCAGATAAGTGCAACTAAGGCCACACTTTGTACAGGCTCACCAAAACTGGACAATACAAGATTGCAAAAATGTTAAACCTTGTCTGATGAGTTATGATTTTTGGTGTAAACGACATAAAACCATGGATCTATCCTGCTTTGTATCAGTTCAGGCTGGTGGTAATGGTGTGGGGGATATTTTCTTGGCCCATTTTGGGCCCCTTAATGCCAACTGAGCATAATTCAAATGCCACAGCCTGCTTGAGTATTGTTGCTGACCATATCCATCCGTTTATGACCACAGTGTACCAGTCTACTTCCAGCAGGAAGCTACTTCCTACTTGGCTACTTTCAGCAGGATAATGTGCCATGTCACAAAGCTAAAATCATCTCAAATTGTTGACAGTGAGTCCACTGTATTCAGATGGTCACCAGCTCTCAATCCAATACCTTTGGGATGTGGTGGAGCAATCTGCAGCAACTGTGTGATGCTATTATGTCAATATGGATCAAAATCTCTGAGGAATGCTTCCTTGAATCTATGCTACAAAGAATTAAGGCAATTCTGAAGACAAAAGGAGGTCCAACCCAGTACTAGCAACATGTACAGACAGACAGACAGACAGACAGGTAGGTAGGTAGGTAGGTAGGTAGGTAGGTAGGTAGATAGATAGATAGATAGATAGATAGATAGATAGATAGATAGATAGATAGATAGATAGATAGATAGATAGATAGATAGATAGATAGATAGATAGATAGATAGATAGATAGATAGATAGATAGATAGATAGATAGATAGATAGATAGATAGATAGATAGATAGATAGATAGGTCATCTATATATACACACAGGTCCTTTGACAGCTGTGCCAGCTGAATGTAGAATGTGTGCAGTATATCCAGTGCTGAAAGTCCTCTGAAGGAAGTGCTCAGAAGGACTTGATGAAGTTTTTTAGATATGTCAAGGTTTGCACTGGCACAAATTATCACCCATTCATCCTCATGCACTAATTACCCATTCCTCCTCATGCAAGAGTTTATTATATTTATTGCCTGAGAAATAGGAAACAGGGGAAAAAAGAGCTACACTCTCAGAATCCCATAGAATAAAAGTTATGATCCGTCTACTTTTTTTTACATAAACTGGTTTCACCTCCTACAACTTCAGAAGCACTTTGCGTGCACAGCTGATGAAGGACCTCTGTGGAAAAAAGATCCTGTTTCTCAGAAAACCTTGTGTCCTTCACTACAGTTTTGGCTATTTATCTCACTCTCAACGAGCATGTCTTTGATGTTTTTGTCTCATACAGACGATGGTATGTATAATATTAGCCACTGTTTTATTAGTATATTATACAAAAACATTTCAAAATGCTCCTGGATGATATAGAGAGTGTGTCCCTTTTTAAGGGTCCTCCACTAATCATCTAACAGACTTCAAAAGATGAGATAAATGACCAGTGGATTAATAACTGTGGTACTGTAGCCTGTATTCAATCTAGATGAGCTACATACAAATTTATTAACACAGCTTCTAAAATAAATAGCACAAAGGGAACAATTGTTATCACCCATTCCTCCTCATTCATAACTGCAGAAGTAATCTATAGCATTTCTTGCAAGCTTTGTTGGTCATAATGTAATCAGCTTTACACTGGAAAAACCAAGAAAAGGTTTATTGGTTGTTTTGTTGAACACGTTCGGACCATCTAAACTGAAGACTTTCGTTTATAGCAGCATGATATTTTAAAACTAGCTGACATCGAGTTAAAGACATATTTGTTTGCATTGTCAGTTGTTGCTACGGCAGCATGAAGTCAGGAAACTCAAAGAAGAAGAACTGATCTACCCTCTCAGAACTTTATAACCCCTTGGAATTAATGTAATGATTTAAATGTCTGTTTTTTTCTAACATAAACCAGTTTCACCTCCTAGAATTCAGAAGCACTTTGTTTGTACATCTGATGAAGGACCTCTGTCTGAAACATCCTGTTTCTCTGGAACTTCATTACAACTTCATTGCAATTTTGAATATGTCAACCTCTCTTACACATCTCATATATATAAAAGAAATGTTCTGCTGCAACAACTCTATATTTAGAACAGCACTACCTTTAACAAGACACACACACAGCAAACATAGAAGCAGAATAGAACTTACTTTGGGAAATGAGGAAGAGTAATCAGAAGACACAACACTTCACATAGATGATAGTAAAACTAAAACAAGCTCCTTCCCTGCAAAGCAAAATGACTAAATAAACCAGTCACATACCATCAATGAAATTGCATTAACAACACAATTTTAACTCAATTACAAGCTGCAGAGAGGCGCATGGCATCCTGGGAAACCTAAAACTCCCTGCTCTCTCTCTCGCTGTCTCACTTGTTAGTGGCCGGATGGAATGGGTGTTGTTAGGCCTGTTTTAAGGAGGGGGCTATAGCAGAGGATATCTATGTCAGATGAATTTTGCTGAAGACTGTGTAACTTCAATATAAAAGTAAAGAATACATAATTTGGATGTCTTTTACAATTGTCCAAAATTAAATTACACTGACATACTAGTGAAAATACCATTAAGTTAGCAGAGGATCCCTGATGACTGATGAAAAATGCTAATGTAACACTTCAAAAGCAGACTCATATTCATATTTTTTTAGTGACACCCCTGGTAAAAGGCACATAGCCCCCCCCCCCCCAGGGTCAGACCTCCCAGTGACCCACACTGACCCCAAACAGTACCTAGATCAAAGGGACTAATGGCACCCATGCTGCAGTCAATGTCCCAATCTACCAAGGTCTGGCAGGTCTAGCACCAGGTACAATGGTGTTGAGGATGATGACAGAGGCAGCCATCCTCATCTCAATCATCTATGCTACTCTCCACACTTTCTGCTTTTTCTATCATCTATGGTGTTATCGATGCCACCGGTAGTGCTACTCCTAAGGAGCACCAACTCTCTACCTCTGCTCAGCCGCTCGCTGGGAAGCCCCAGTTCCATCTTCCCGCTGGCCTAGATTCTTGGCATTGTCTAGCACTGTGCCTTCCTGCAGCGTCAGCATACCAAATGCTTCGCCACCACTCTACTTAGAGGTCACTCAGCACCTCACCTCCTCCACCATGTAGCATTTTGTTGTTTGCCTCAGCATCTCTGTGTCAAGGATGACCTCCGCTCCCTCGGACTTGATGACAGCTGTTTGGGGGGTGGCTTGTGCAGTGAGTTGGGCATGTTGTCCAAGCCTTTCAGGCAACAACACATTAGCATGTAGCATGCAGTCTTCCTGCACTGCCTTCTCGAATGCTGGGTATGCACGCCGGACCATTGTATTCAGTTCCACAACCAGCATGCTTATCTGCTTTGCCCTGTAGCCTCCTCCCTGAAAACAGCTGCTTGGCTGATAGCACTGACAACTCCTGCCCGAAATGAGGGCGTCATGCTGTTCCAGCGTCAGGTCCATGAGCATGTCCAGTGCTTTCTCCTCCAGCGACAGGCACAGCTGCGTTGTGGTGATGTCTCAACCTTTATGTCACAACCTTGATGTCATGACCTCACTATAGTAGTATGGCAGGTGGATACGTGCTGTCTCTGCCATCAGCATTGTTCCTCGCGTGGGGGGCCATGCTGCTGAGCCTTGCTGCACTTCTCTCCTCATCGTTTTCCCTGGCCAGCCACCTCACTCTCATCTGGTCCAACCTGGCAGGCAGGGGGCAGGTGTAATGCTTGGTACCCCCTTCCTCCAGGCTTCTTCTTCTTCATCATCTGCTCTCAAGTTCCTCATTGCGTCTCTCCATCAATTTCGGCATAGTGGAGCAATCGCACTAACACCAGTATACCCTCATTGGTAGAGAAGAAATGTGTCTTCTCTACATTGATAAGACATCTTCAGCTTCAACAACAGCTCCTTATTTGTAATAGCAGTGCAACTCTGTAACCCCCGCAAAACTATTTGGTCATTGCTGTATCACTTGCTGGGGTGAAACATAACATGCAAGACCTCAAGGGCATTTGTTTGCTTGTCTGCTGTGAACTGAGATGCATATCATGAAGATGCTGTGCAAAGTTCTTCCATCCAATGGGGCCTCAGACAAAAGTGGTGGTTTGAGTCAGTGGGCTACTGGATATGCTGCCATGCGCCACTGGTCCTCAAAAACAGAACCCCATCCTCACAGAGCAAAGCATGGTCATATGCATATGTGGCTGCTGGCCAGCTGTCAGGCTGGTCACATGGTCAGGCATGGCCTTTCAGGAGCAATGAAGGAGCTAAAGTTGCAGTCGCTTTTTCAAGGCCCCACCTAATGTCACTAGATCACAATGTTGAAAGATTTACTATGCAAAATAAAAGTTTAGACAAAATTAAAAATATATAACTTTTAATGTAATGTCTACTTGGGGGATGAGCCTAAGCATGAATGGGAAAAAGGGTCTACAGACCTCTGTACTAAAGCCACATGGCACATTCCTCGAGGTGCCGCACCTATAGCCTTGATTAAGAAAAGCGAGTTAATTAAATTGGACCCATAGCTAGCTGAAGTCTCCAGGGGAGGGGTGGGTGGGCCAAGGCTGCCAGAAGAGCACTTAAGAAGTGCACTTCATCTCTTCTCCCACCTCTCAGTCTAAGGACTTTGGTGCAAATGGATGTTGCTGATTGTGCGTGTCTGTGTGCGTGTGTGTGTGTGTGTGTGTGTGTGTGTGTGTGTGCTGAGTTTTAATATTGCCCCACCACAGCTCCCTAAAGTAATCAGGCGCAGGGCACAGAAAAAGGCATACAGAAAGAAGCCACAATTGGATTATGGGCCATGAGCACTTTCATTTCCAGATGATGGCAAAACGAACCACAGAGCATCTGCATCATATTGCACTCTGTGCCACAGCAATGTGGTCGCAGTAAATAAAAACCAGCTCCTCATTTCACACAGCATTTCTAGATTACAGAAAGCCTGATACATCCTCCATTATCCTTTCAGCCACAACGAATGCACCGGTATTAAGTCCCTACTTTTCCATATGCTGTGGGAATGAAGTGGACTTTTTGTGGTAGCAGGCCATAGACATTCTCCATAAATCTTTTAAAGAGGTTTATGAAAAGTTGGATCACGACCAATTTAGTAAATTTTTTGTGATTATAATCCTAAGGTCTTCACACCCTAGAATGAGACTTCAAAACACAACTCATTTCCTTATTGAATACATTCATTCAGTACATTTATTCTGCTGTGACCACATGCAGGGTTTTTTTCTTTGTATTTGAACTTTTTTTTGTTTCAATAGTCATATTTGCTACTGAGATAGGGAAAGGGTTCCCATAGAGATGCGCATATTTCCAGTGACTTTCAAGGATAGCTGTACTCTCGTGGCATTTACATCAAGGAAATTTGCAGGCTACATTATAAAACAATTTTCTTAACCCTTGCAAATGTGTGACATTAAACAGAGTTTGTATTAGTTTATATTTCATGGTTTTATACTAATTATACAAACCTCGGATTCATTTACAGGTTTTTTTTATAGTATGAGAAGTAAACTGTTTGCGTGTGGGTCTATGGGTAAGAAGTTGGTCTCCAGGCCCGAGCTCAGCAGGAACCTAGGCAGTCCTTCTCTCCACATCTACAAGTGGTGGCATCCATTTTTCCCCACTTCAATCATCGCAGCAGCAGTCTACACCAAGCATATTATTAAGGGGCCCTCTTCCAATCATGCATTCATTCACAAATGGGAACATTCAAAACAATCCTTCCCCCCATACCACCACTACACCATTTCCATGCCCCCTGCCATTTTGGGCTTGATTGTCAGCTGTAATGCATGCTGGGGGTCTCACATCTCACTCCCATTCAATTTACTCAGTGTTATTTTGGTGACTGGTACCACTCAGAAGTCCAACTCCAAAGTTAATCTTTGTTGGTATTTTCTGAGCTTTGTTTAAACAAACAGGTATAGAACCAGTAGACCTTGCCTTGTTTTCCTGGATGTCTGCACAAACACCACGCCTGACCATGCCTTTTTCCATTTTGATTTTAGAAAGATTCATGCAAGTACCACTGCAGTCTTTTCAGCGTGTAATCATGTGAACAACACATCAAAAGCATCCATGAGCCCCACCAGACAGCTAAGAGTAACTGATCAGATCACCACACAGTCCAAAATGAAATTCATAATCTATCAGTTTGGCCATCCAGTCTGCACATCAGATAATCAGCCAAGTCACTAGAACATTATATAAAAGTACATAAGGATGATAAAGGTCAGGTCAATTGGATTAGATTGACTATACAAATAGGGTGAGTGTGAGTAGCCTATGTTTCATGTATAATCTCTGACCTACTCTTGTGATAGAGCAGACTGTATGCTCACACATCTTCTGGAGCCGAAAACTTTGACACCTTATTTATCCCTCTATCTATTTCATCCATGGACGTATTTGCAGCCAGCAAAAAACAGGCGAAAGGGGAGCCAGGCAAACACATCCAACATCCAAAGTTCAATTTATATTATGTATTATTGAATCAATTTGTATTCAATTTGTATTATCATTTACAATTATGTAAACGATTTTGTTTAGTAGATATCTTAATTTAACACCTTTCTCACAAACACCATTTTAGTGTGGCCTATAATTTATAATATAATTAAACTGTAATAATAGTTAATAGTTAATGTGAACACAAGGCATGAAATTCAAAATGCTAAAATGGCTGACCCTACTGAAATAGGCATGGGGGGTTGTTGGGAGTAGGAATGAGAGCTCCTGTAACTCACCTAGTAGAGAAGACAGAGTAAGGTACTAGCAAAAACCATGGACATGGGATCGATTCACATTACTGTCAGACTGATCAATATATGTAAGTCACTCTGGATAAACCAAATGCTGAAATGTGAATGTGGCTGCTTAGGTATATTCTGGAGAACTGGGAAGGAACATACACCAGCCTCTGGCATGCAACTCAGCAAAGGACAGAACGATGTGTACTCTGTGACTTGAATGTCTCCTGAATTTGAGAAGATTCTTAAGTATGAGTTCACTGCTTACTAAACAGTGCAGGTCTATGATGTTTCTGCATGGTGGATGCACTGCTTCCCCAACTTGTTCACAATTGTCATCGACCAACTGTTCAAACTTTCAGGCACACACTTAGCCTGTTTACACCCTGCATTAAAATGTGTTTCAGATCCAGATTGTATCTGGATTTACTATGTCTGGATTCCAAGTACACTTTTCACTAAAATGCACTAGCAGCATGACCAGATGAGATCTGATCTTACTTTATAGCATAAAAAAGCACACCAACCCACGCATTGTGTCTGTATTACTTCCTGAAACCTACTGTAAATATTTTTTTCTCACAGGCTATTACCAGTGCATCTATATGCTGTCAGGTATGGACAGAAACCGTCTACAACACGCAATGAAGCGTCTGCTACAGTGCAGGAGTAGGCTTTGTTTGGCAGCAGCTGTAATTTCTGCAGTCAGACAGCAGACACATTTCTGCTTGTGTAATTATATGCAGGTACGGAAGACACATTCCATTTACACTTGTATTGAATTAATTTCTGACCACGTCAGAATGTGGGTTGAGTGATCCAATCACAATCCGTCTTGAGTGTTTACACCTGGTTTTACACGTGGTCAAGTTATCCAATCATAAAAAACACGTTAGTGCAAAGTGTACACATGCTCACTGAGACACTATGCCTTGATTGTGCCAAACGGATCAGATGTTAATGCAAGATATAGTCAACATAGGTGCACAGGTTCTAGGCCAATACTGCATATATACTATTATATACTCACCATCCACTTTACTGAAAACACCTCCTTTGAAGCTATCTGCACTGGCCACTTTATTAGGTATACTTGTCTTACAGGTGTATCTTACATAATATAGTCCATTTCTTGGCATGAAAGTTTGTCAGCCAATCTCTACCTAGTGTATCACTGTGCAGTTTCTGATCACAGCACCATGACCAGACACTGCTTTTGTTCACAATCCCTCAGTGGCATAAATATTGTAATAGCATGGTTGTTGGTGTTGCACTAGTATAAGTGTATCTGCCATAATGCCAAAATGACTGCTGTGTAGACAGGGGTCTGACACTCAAAAATATATAGCCAACAATGGTCCCATAGTCAAGAACAGATCACTGTATAAGTGTTGTATTTTGATAGCTAACACAACCTGGGTATTGCAACTGATGGGCTTTATTCTATAACTATACACCTTCAAATTGCTAATCAATTAGTTTCTATTAAAGTGGATGGTGAGTGTATATATATTTTGATACATTCTCATATACCTGTCAGTCCATTTTACTCTGTGATTGCAAATCTAAAGAGGGCATGTCTTCTGCCCATGTTACAAGGCTATAAGGTTTTCTTGCATTTGGTTTTGGACAGCCTGGATTGCCAGACAGCTACATCACCTTCACAGACAGTGACACTTCAGAATGTGAAGCAGTGGGAAAGGTAGCGCACTTCAATTAAAGCAGAAATCATTTCCTCTCGCCAGCTTCTTCCTTTCCATCTACTTAATGCCATGATGAAGTCATGCAGAATCCATGACTCCAAGAGGAATCCAGGAATCTAGGAGTTCATGGCAGCTGAGGCAACACAGTCCCACCTTCGGTTCTGTGTTAACAGCTACAGTGTTGAATTGACACCTCCAGCTGGACACAAACGAACACTACCAGTTAATTTGACACTGGTGATTTGGCAGTATAGAGAAGAAATAATCCAACAGCACAGAACCCTTTTTAAATGTCCCTTTATAGGTGAAAGGGTTCAGTCAAAAATGATTTCTCTAAAGGTATAAATTGAGGAGACCTGAAAATAGTTCTACCAGGAGATTTTTTCCGTTTGGTCCATATCATACTGCAGTTCTTCGTTGCTTGTTACTCTCTGTTCCCAGCTGACTCTGTCTCCTGGCTCTGAGCGCACTTGCCATTCTCAGGGCCTGATGTGGCCTAGCGGGACTGAGGGCCAGCTAACGCGGGAGGCCCTGTTTATCAGCCTGGCAACAGTGCGGTTTCACAAACAGCGCTAATTACACGGGGATAAAGTCTTGTTTATCACACGGCTTACGAGGCACAAGTTAATTGCCTCAGCTTGTCATCCATCCCCCTCCCCCTCACGTTTGCTCTGAAGTCCGCCTCATCCTCTGGTGCCCATGCCTCAATCTCTTGCCTCCCCACAACGCGCATCGCTCACCTTTTCTTGCGTGGCCACTGGGTGGGAAAATGGAATTGAATGCTCACTTGGCTTTGTGTTGAAGGTTTTAGCTTTTACCAAATGAACAGTTTGATGAAATGCTAAGAAATATGTTGTATAATTTCTTTTCGCACGTTTGACCTTGGACGGTTGTACTTTTAAATTGTCACAAAAAGGCTTGTTATGCCAAACCGAGTCATGGATGAGTCTTATAAAAAGCTTTCTGAAAACATAAATTAATTGCTGTGTAGATAAGTTAATCTTCCAGACTTCCAGTTAATCTTTAAATTTAGATTACTTTAGATTACAAAGATTATTTTAGATTCAATAAAATCACAATTTTTTCAATTGTTCAAATACATTTTTTATAGCATTATCAGAAATGAATACTTTTTTTTTACTTTCTTGAGAAAGGTCTACTTTTATTGTTTGTTACTGGTCTTTTTTTTGGTGATTTTGTAAGGTTGCAGTATGTTTTCCTTTACATATATCAGAGGTGTGTTTGGGGTAACTTCCACCAGAACTTGGCAAGCGGTGAATCTCAATTAGCAGTATGTCTCCTTAACTTTGCCTTTTCAGTGTGCGAGTTGACATGTAAAATCTGAATTTGGACTGTACACAGCCTCATTAGTTATATCTTATTAGTCTCAACTCATGTCACACTAAGACACCAAATCCTCAGGCTACAGGTGCAGTGCACAGAGCGACATCCAACCCAACATGCTCGACAAAAGGACTCGATTGCCTTGCAGCTCCTGTGCATGTAAAGTGAGATCCAGGCCAGACTTGGGGGTCATGCACCGATTTTATGTGTCAGAAAACTGAGACCGTTCTTCGGACATTCTAATATCTTCTGCAAATGTGCTCTCTTACCGGACCCTAGGCAAAGAAATACAGTGGATCAATGCGCTAAAAATACCCATTAATGTGCGTGCGTGGGGGGGGGGGGACTGTATTATACACATGGATATTTTTATTATATACATGGATATGTGTTTGTGCATGTTTGTGTGTGTATGTGTTCATGTATCTTTTTATACCACATCCTGCCACATCTTCAGAACACGGCCGACCACAGTGCCGTGAAGTTTCACTGTGATGACAAATCATTGGAACATTTTGCTATTTGCCACCTGTCACTCCACCCTGATTGAAGACAAAATGACTGCAGCAGAAGTGTGGGGAAAAACGACATGCAGTTAAAAGTGCGTGAGCTCTGGACATCCCAGTTGCTCTTGGTTACAGATGTAAAACCATTTTAACACATTCAGTGCAGTGCTTATGCAACTGCCATCCTAAGATAATTATTCTGCAGAGAAATCATTTCCATGGCTACCTTAATTAAGTTTAAGTACTTCTTGTCATCAAAAACTTTTGTCCTAAAGTATCTAGGTTTTGCAAAACCCAAGCGCTTTGATTAAAACAGTCACTGGAAATAAACACAGACATATCTAATAAAGAGACAAATCATTAATCTCCATGTTTTATTTCTGAGCTCAATGGCTTATATACATGACTAAGATCCTTGGGAAAATATCCTTTAGAGACCTGATTAAGGGTAAAATTCAGAAAAGCACCTATGGCACTATTGCTGTGCATAGGAATTTTGCATGCCTCACTGAACACTGAAAGAGAAATTATTGACATCAGTGCAGAATATATTGTATTTGTACACAATCAGACTGAACGCACTAGGTTTTTGTCATTATGGTGGCTATTTAGTTGTACAAAGATTCTGAAAAATAGTCAGAATTTGGTCAGAGACAGTTTTAGTTGAGCTTTGGCTTTGTCAATTTAAATAATATTGCTTAGCTACCTCTTCCCTTCACAGAATATAAGCTTTCACCAGCAGTACAGAAGGTAAATTAGCTCCTTAGTTAAAGGAGAAATTGCACATTTCCTTTGACTTAAATTACCTTGTTAACCTTCATTGTTTTGCTGGGAGCTGTTAATTTTCTACAGGTGCTGAAATTGTTTCAGAGAAAGCTACTTTTATTTTTAGTAGGGATTTTCAAAGTTGTGGTATCTTTGCCTGCATATTCATAGCAGACAGAGCAGTATCTGCACCACTCTTGCTCACCAAGAGTTCTCCACCAGAATGTGCCGAATGGTGAATCTCAATATGTCTGGCTACTTTGCATTGCGCCAGGCAACAATTAAACTCACAGATCACTATGCAAAGGTAATTCTGGGAGTTGGCATGGAATTTTTCTGAGAGCAGCAGTTGTGCAGTGATTTTGGCAGGAGCTGTAGATGTACATAAAGCTATGTAATTATATAGCATGACTGCTAGGTAAAGAATCCCAGACACTGCAAGGAGATGCTGTCTGGCTTTGTGTGGGAATGTCACAAAAGTGTCGAAGCATTCACAATGCAGAGTCTTCAGAAAATTTGACCAGTTGGTAAAATAGAGAAATGGTGACTTTCTTTTGTGTAAACAGCTTGGTAAAATGAATACCTCACATTTAAGATTCAGCACCATGTTAAGAGGGCTGAGAGCCTAATGATAAGAACATCAAAAACAGCCACTTCAGCGGTGTGACTAAATCCACTGCGTTTGGCAGCAGAGATACTGAATTTCTGGTAGTGCGTTATTTTCGTGCTTAAGATATCTAAAATTCCAATCAGTGGGGCATGCCTAATGCACACAATAGGACCAGCATCACATTTCTTAACGAGTCCCAGAGTGACCAGACAGAACACGATTCTCTTCGTTATTCCATGACATATGGCAGCTTAAGGTTTCATTACAACTTTCTCAGTATTAATGCAAGAAGGAGAAGGCATGCCCTGTCCCCCATACTGGAATCACATACACGAGGTCCTTACACCTGCAGTAGTGATGCTGCGATGCTGTAATGTCCAGCAGTCTTGATCGGATATTGATTGTTTCACTGGTTTGCTTGTCAAGGTCAGATGTTTTTCAACTGCACTTGCTTCTTGAAGTTTGTCTTACTTGTTTAAGACACTTGATACACATCCATGCTTTATGTACACTAAAATGCATTGCAATAAAAAGCATGCACTAAAACTGATGTCCTTAATGTCCACAATGGTAATATTTTTAATATATTTACATCAAAGCTTCATTATTTATATTTATATATATATATATATATATATATATATATATATATATATATATATATATATATATATATATATATATATTGCACATCTGCCAAAACATTGCACTGCCCTTTTGGTTTTTGCTATACCGATGCATACCAATGTCATTTCATTAGAATCCAAAATAATAGAACTCTCCAGTGACTCAACCTGCTTGACAATAACGCTTACACACACACAAGGAACAAGATCCAAAAATCTGTTTCTTTCAGCGAGTTGTGATGACTGGGAGAAGATCTCATTGAAGATGATCCAAAGATGACTCACTGCAACTGTTTGACTGCCATATGCTTCGTCGGGATTTTATGGAATACTGTGCAACACTGCTGATCCGAATGTGTTCGTTGTTGTGGCATGTAACTGTGAAGCATTCACTGGTTCAGACACTCACTCTTCCCTAAATAAAGGTGGGTGGGGACTTCCTGGCTGCACCATTTCACCTCTACAGTACAATTCCACTGGACGTTTGCAATGTATTTAGAGACTACTTACAGAGCACAACATTCATAACAACCTAAGCAGCTATGGATTATTCACCCTTTTAAAAGGTGCAATTAACCGGCTTCCATCGCAAGAGAAAATGCCATTAGGAATAAGTAGTAAAAGTTTGCCTCCATGTTCATCCCTAATGACTGCATGAAGAAAAACACTCAAAGCCAGTCTTACAAATTACCCTAGACTAATGACCTAGTACCATTCAGTGAGGAAATTTAAAATTCTTTTCAATCCAGACCAGAATGAATTTGTTCACATAAACGATCAATCTTGTTACTGACATTAAATCAGTAATGTTTGACATTACTCAAAGTCAATGTATAAAAATCAATGTTTAGTTTTATATCAACTCAAGACAATGTTCTAAATCCAAAATCATCCACAAGTTCATAAATATTAGGCACTTGTACTGTCTAGCTTAATTACCATTTTCCATCAGTGCATGTCTGAATATGTGGGCAATACCATGGAGAACGAACCTGTTCACAAAAGCATTGACAGGTGCTGATCGATCACAGTCATGGCTGTTTGTTTCTGCTAAACTCATAATATGATCAGGTATGTCCTAGCTGTTCTTTTGGCTTTGCAGGCAAAGCTTGAAAAACCCCACAATCAACACATCCTCCTTCTGCTTGGCCTGATACTTCTCAGACATTTCCGTTTCCTTCTTGCTCTCAATATAGGAAATTAATTGTTATTTCTTTAAGATCAAATTTTACCACTTTTGATTTTTGACAATGGTGCAGTAATACTAAAGTTAGCATTTAAGTTCTATCAAACATTATAAACATCAGTTTCAGTGCTGAAAGTGGAGCAGATCAGACTCTTTTAGAGAATAGTATATAAAAGCATGCAGGCATATGCTCCAGTGTAACACAAACAAGTGAGCCCATCATGCCCCACGGAGCAATGGCTCTTTTCTTATTGAGAACAGCTGACATTACAATGCTACATGATGCAATATCCAAATAAATAAATAAATACACACCCACTAGGATACATTAATATCTGGGTGATGGGTTTTTTTGTTTGTTTGTTTGTTTGTTTTATTTTGAGCATAAAGACCCTGAAAACATACTGATATTAAAACAGAGGTAACTGCCAGCTCATTTCAAAGGGGCCATGCTGAAATATTTGTTCCCTTTGATTTTCAACTATTAGGACTATTACAACTATTAGACCTCGTAAACGTTTTACCTTAAAACTACTAACAAAGTAAAATCTAATTTCGGATGTTTTCTCGCATTATGTGCTTTATTACTACATGCATTCTTCTCATGTGCATTCTGACCACTCAAGTCTGGTTTTTCAGGCTTTCAAGTTTTGAACTCACCTGCCATTCAGCAGCGCAAGAAGCTCTCCCGCGTGGTACAAGTCGTTACGCGTAACCCTGCTGAAGCGAAACGCGTTAAGGTTGCAAAAGGTGATGGCGGGGAATGTCATCATCGGAGCTGTGATTTCGTCTAGCTTGGTGACATGTGGGTACTGAAAATAGAATTTGATGCGGTCTACACATACTAGCACGAGGAAAGACAACGAGCCTAAGAAAAATATAATCCATAAGCATCGCTTTATGCACAGTCTCTCGTAACTGAACATGTGGGAGATGCCATGGAGAGTGGACCTGCTCGCAAAAACTTCGATGGTTGCTGGTCGAGGACAGTCCAAGTTGTCGTCGGAGTCGGTTTTAAGGTCCATGATTGTCGAGGTTCACTCGTCGAAAGAAATGTAATCTGTGAAGTAGGGGTTCACGAGCAAGAGTTACTAGTTCACGCCCTTTTACGCGTCTTTAAGTGGCCATACGAGCCCTCTGAAGTGTTTGCGCATTTACTTACCGCTGAATCGATACGAAAGAGATACTGGAAATGAGCTTTGACCTTTTTTGTCTGTAATGATAATCAGGCGATTGCTACAGCTCACTCAGCGGTTTGTAATATAGAGAGGAAAAATGATGTTGGGTTCAAGCAAGTCCGAGAGAGCACGTTCGGTACCCTTAGAATTTTTCCTGTCCTTCTCATAAGTATATTGTACACAGTGTGACTTGCATCTCTTATTGTCAGTAATGTAGATAAAACAACAATAACCCAAATTAAACAAAATGATAACAAGTAATAGTCTGATGTTGGGTAAAAACACTGCTGACTTCACTTGACAAGCAGTGTCCATGAGTATTTCTGCACACACTCACTCTTCTTCCGTTTCAGTGTCTGTTTCAGTGTCGATTCGCCACAAAAAGCACATGAAAACAGCCGTGATTATTTCGCTTCAGCCGTCACATTTGCAACTACTTTAAGAAAACGGAATCACCTGTCAGTGTACGTGGACATGTGAAAGAGATCACTAAAAAGATGAACCCGGTGCAAGGTGACAACGTTCACATCCCCGCAGTTCTTCCCGACGACGTAGGGCAGCGAAAAACAAAACGGAAAAGCCGCACGGCTTCTGAACACGGCAGATTCCGATCAGAGCTCAGTGCAATAGGCAATTATCACTACAATTATCCATTTACTCTGCAAAATCCGTCACCGAAGTCAACGTCAACGTCAACGAAATTAACATCACTGTCTCTGGATGTCGACACAACTCAACCAGCTCTCTTCCAGTTAATTCAAAGAACCGACGTGCCCGGACTGGACGGCACGCGTATACCGTTTGAATGACGAACTCGGGCTGCAGCCTAAGTTTAGCTCCAAAATAGCTCCGAGTTCGCTATCGCTTAAGATCTCGTTATGATCAATGTCGCTTGTTTGTAACAAATAGGTATGTCAGAAAGAAAAAATGACACGCTGCGACGGAGCATCCATAGGCTACACATCAGTGTTTCTCTCGGTGTACCATTGGCTGTGGCTTTAGCTGGTCTCGACCATTTTTGCACAGAAGTGTCCGTCAGAGGAGTGCGAGACACAGGGGGAGGTGGGGGTATTGGATGCAGCAGAAACACTTGGGGGGGAGGGGGGGGGTACGTGAAAGGATGTTGTTTAGCTTAAGATTTCTGCTGACGCGTGCTCTGGAAGAACTGAACTGCCTGTGCATCGTGTCACGGAATGTTCAAATTCAGCCTGGTCAAACAGGACAGAAAATGTTTCCTTAACTTGTCCCGGGAAACAATATCCCATGTAATTTCCAGACTAATTAAGTATTCTATATGGTCATGTGAAGAGAACTTCTTAAGATTTGGATAATAAGCTCAATTAAACTTACATGATCATAAGATCATGAAGATCATAAACTCATAGTTGTTATTATAAACAGCTTGAATATTTTTAAATAGATCTGAAAGTTTAGATATAAACACCATGCTTTTAGTGTATTAGTTTATTGCAATGGATCTGAAATCAGTGTTTTACTTAGAAACCACATTTAGAAATCTACAGCGAAATTAGCCCATGTGCAAAATGACATGAGCAATAAGCCAGGCAACACAGGGGTGATGTCCAGAGCCATTCCTAGCAGTAATGCCTGCCATGTGTTTTGGAACAGTGTAAACATGAAGCAGACACCAGGGGCCAGTTTCATGGACGCAGATTAAGACTGAGTCTAAGTTAAGAGGATTTCTGATGGGCAAGTCACCGCTGGCATTTCAATTTAGCCCAAGCCTGAGTTGCAGTCGTATCTCAAAGGCTGGCCCTAGGTGTTTAAGGCTTTCCCTGTGTAGGAATGGGAAAGAAAACACATACAGGCAGGAGCAGTGAGGGTATGGGTGAAAAATTACTTGCTCTCATAAAGCTGACGAAACTGTTTGAGAAACCCACAGCCTAAGGGCCAGAGGAAGTCAGCCATGAAATTGCACATGATGCATCTTTAATCCCCATTTGTTACAGTATTGGCTAAGGCTGGGTATTGCTGTCTCTGATAGGATCGATGGACGGAGTGATGTGATTTTGCAGTGACTTGGGGAATTCCCTGTTCATTTAGTCACAGCTGGTGACTGGGTTTGGGCACCAAGCCTGGCAGACAGTATTATTGATATAATTCTCCTAATGGGTTCATCAAACCCTCTGGGAATAGATCATTAACATAATGATGACCACATGATAACTATACACATGCCAGAAAGCTAGACCTGAGGGTGCATTGCTTCATTTATGATAGCATTAGGAATTCTGGCATCCTAAAACATTTTCATTATGATACACCATTAATGAGATTTTGGGACTGACTATTTCAAGGGCAAGGGTCTTTCCACGCTGGACTCAGCAGAAGGTTTCATGCCCAGGGTAGTAATCAGGTTGGAGAGAAAAGGGCTGACAGCTAGACCCTGAATCATGACTGTGTCAGTAATGACATCTTTCCTTTAATGAGAATCCCATAATCAAACACAGGAAAATATCAGTCATGCTGAATTAACCAAGCAATAAATTTTTTTTTTAAATATTCAGTACGGAGGAAAAAATATGCAGGTCTTAAAAGAATACTGAAAAGCTAACAGTAAACAGGGGAATATGTAAGAAAAAAAGGATGATTAAAGTATTATAATGATTAAAATTAAAGGCTAAAAATTAATGAGATGTGCCACAAGCGACTTTTTAAAACTGGCAATGGAGGAAGATGAAATTTTAAATAATGTGATGAAATTTTAAGTGATGTGATCTTTAGATCATGGGTACATAAATCCAAAAGATTTTCTTGCTTTTTTGTTCTTGTAATTCTCTAGTAGCCTATGTGTTCCTCAAACAATATTTTAGGATGTTAGTTGGAGAATCTACTCGAGCACACGCTCATGTGCTTGATGATGCATGCATGATGCACTCATCGAAGTTGCATGTCTTGCCAGATCATTATGTATTGCAATCACCAGTTGGTCGCAAAAGTGAGTGGCACTTTCTGTGGCGTATGGGAAGGTCAGCAGAAAACAGAAGAAGCTTTAGGTGTTTAACTCTAGTGGATGTTGGATTTTGGGGGAAGGATCGTTCCTTTTCAAGAGTTACTTTGTTTGCTTGCACTATTTTCATACACTTAGTGAACTCTTGTCTGAGCATATATAGGAGGGAAACCCAGGGCCTGGGACATAACTTCAAAGCAATACATCTGTCAGGTCTGGGATGTATTTTTAAGACAGTAAATTAAGGAAGCAATGCAGTAAGATTGTTACACATTAACCTAACGTGCACACACACCAATACGCATCCAATCATACACACAGACGCTTACACTCACACACACCATACATTTAGTCACACCTACACACACCAATGTGCATCCATTCGTACATATGCACAAACATGCTCTCACACATTCATCATACACATGTATACACACACTCACAGTACCCACTGAGGTACACCCACATATGCATATGGGCTCAATCCTGGAATACAAATAATGACCAAAGCAGATTTTAAGACACAACAGAGATTTTTCCTACGCAAAAAGAGTGGGGATATCAAAAGGTAAAAAGGTAATAGAGAGGGCTATGATTGGAGAAATGACATTTGAAGAGATAAGAAAATACGAAAAGACCATCCTTGGAGAGTGACAGATAAAAGAAGACCCCAATTGCAGGGTCTCCAGTTGTTCTTGAGGCAACTCCTTTGATATATACTATGTATTGGTATAAATTAAGCACATCTTCTGTTTTTCTCCATCATCCTGAATTCTGACTCTCATTGCCTTTTTGATTACTTTCTTCTTTTCTTTTGCATGACATGACAAACTATCAAGAATGTATTTGTAGCAGCTGAAATCTTAACAAAATCTTGACATTTGTGCGGAAAGTCAGACTATATGATCATTGTTTTCTGGCAATAAACCCACAATGCTAGAAAATTGAGACATCAGAAGGTGTTCTCTCTACTGGTTCAGTTCCTCAGAACATTCTTATTTTCAGTCCCACATTCTAAGTTTACACTGTACTATCACTTATTTGAACTTGGCAAGATGGTCATTCATAATTCCAGAGCGCCACTGAAGGTCGAGATACATCATCCACCACTGACCAACGAAGACTGAGGATGTATTTTCTCTACTTAACCAAAATGAAGAAAAGCTAATACAACATTTAAAGCAAAGATTACCATAGTCTGAAAGCCACAGTGTGTTTATCCATGGCTTGTTCTTTTTGCTATTCTCTTAGTCTAGTTTTGCTGTACACTTCTTGTATAGAATTTACCTACTTCGCTCCACCCCCAAAGAAGCATGTGCAATTTATGTAATCTTATCCAATGGCATATCAGACAGCTATAATGGTGTATAATTATTCTGATCTAATTAAGTAGTGTAAAACAAATATTTAGGTTAAGGTTCCGTGTTTTGACTTTTGATGTACTCTGTGCCACATTAGCTGGTAGTTGTGACATATTCTAAGTAAACTGAAGAGCAAAAGCTCATAAGTGATTAGATAAAGGAGAGCATTTGGAGGAATTAAAAAAAAATCTTCCTAAACTGGAAGCTTACATCTGGAGCTAAGTTATTGTTATGGTGTTTGCTACTGATGTTGTAAACTCCCATCTATTTAATTGAATTGGCTGAGCAGAATAAAGAGGCTGTGATTGGCCTGCAAACCTAAACTAAAGCTCACAAGTAGTTCGGAATATGGGACACTTAATGTTTTGGCTATTCTGGCCATTGAAAATTGCAGAATTTGCACTTGAAGTCTCATAGATGATTTTGCTGAGTTCATAGCATGTCACATATACTTCACCTGAGTGGTTAACTTACAATTAATTCTATATGGTTGAAACATAACTATATCAAGAATTATTCCATCTATTCCATTTGACTAATTTTTCACTGGGACCCATAAGATCCTAGTTATGTCACTACTGCTACCAGTTATTGTGAAGCAGACAACATTGAACCAGGTTGCTGGTTCAAGCCCCACCACTGCCAAGTTGCCACTGTTGGGCCCCTGAGCAAGGCCCTTAATCCTCAATTATTCAAGTTGTACTCATAGTAGTAAGTCGCTAAATGCCATAAATGTAAATATTCCTTTAGGCATGCAGGTACAATGATGTAAGTTTATTCCTTGGTTAGCATGTTACCCAGCCCAGATGTTTGATTTCTCCAGGTATCAAATGAGTGAATGTTTCATGGTCTAAAACACACATAGTTTCTCACAGTTTAAATGGGAACTTTCATTATGGCTGTCTGCATAGTTCTGTAACAGGCCAGCGTGTTTGTCGGGCACTACGATGCATTTCCATGGTTGCTCTGCCCAGTAAATTAAATGGCCCACTGGTGCATGTAAGAAAGGGGATGGGGGCACATAATGGAACTGAAAGCAATGAAGACTTGAAAGCTCAGGAAAGAATTTATTGGTTGTAAGGAAGTGTCCTGGGACCTTTCATAGGAATTCCTCCACAGAGATCTTAAGGAGCTCATTGATTGCACACAGGCAAGAAAGTAATGGGCACAGATCAGATGGAAGACCACAGAAGACGAGAAAGAAATAAGAGCATGCAAAAGCAACCTTAATCAGCAGGTAGAAAGGAAGCAAAACGGACAGCAGGTAGCTGTGTGGCAACAATCATTACTGCACAACGTGCTGAGCGGGCCCATCCCAATATCTCTGGTAAAATATTCTTCATCGCAGCAGCCAATGCCATGGGCGTTCATCTCGTGGCTCCTCCCAGCATCTTCATTCTGAATAAAGATTACCTGCCGTGGCGCTCTCTAACATACGATAGAATCCTTCCCACTGCAACTGCGGTGGTAAAGGAAGCCATGTTCCAAGGGTAATGTGCTGATGAACCACCAACAAAGGAAATAGAAGGAAAACCCATGAATTGCCATTTTTTTTAGAGAGGCTTTAAAGAATTTATGTGGCACACATCATGGATGCGTTTAAAATAAATCAGCTTCATAAAACCAACAAATAAACAAAAAAATAGATAGTGAGTCAGGGATCAAATTAAGGGTGCGGCCAATGCAAATGAAGCAGCCTAGAGCCAGAACCTTTTAATGCATGTCTACCCACACTCTGTCAGAATGAAGAACATTAGTTAATATTTCATCGGCTGTTGAAGCATGGCGCCAGAGCATTATCAGTGGCTGTTCACAGACTGGAGCACTGCCAGGCCATGCATGCTGATTTGTCTGTTCCCAAGCATGCTGATTTGTCTGTTCCTATGTATGCTGATTTTTCTGTTCCTATGGTCATAAGATGAGCAGATGCTGTCTTGCTCTGCCATGCCATGTCCTGGGGAGCTGGCCACTAGATGAATCAGGGCTGAATAAAAGCCTCTAGACCACTGTGGTGCAATCTCTCATCTTAAAAAAGTGCATATAACCATAAAGAAAGAAAAACAAAAGTAAACAAAAAATAACTCACCAATTTTCAGAAAACAACTGTGTTCTTGGCAAGCCATCTTGAGACTGTGTCTGGACAGGAACTTGGCTGGCTCCTGAGAGATGGACAGATGGACCATTAGCCATAATGAGGTCCTACAGAGTTTTCTGGGACACCAGGCCACGCCAAGAAGCACATGGAAGAACATCCAAGGACAGACTGGTCACATGAAGAATCCAACCCATGATGCCCCTGACATTGGTGTCCCAGTGTCTTTTCAGTGAGGAAAAGAACCTGTTGTTATACTTAGTGGTGGAAGCATAGATCCATTCATTTTTGGTCAGCTAATTCTAACTAATGGCACCTACAGGACACGATTGTGAGGTTCAGTTTTAAACTCTAATGCAAATGTAATGTGTAATGTGGGAGGCAAGGCAGAATGTAAAGACGAGTTGTGTTGCACAAGCACAGATGTTTAAAACAGACCTGAGGGTGTTAAAACAGGTAACAAAAACAAAAAAATTAGAACAGCGACAATAAGCAAAACAAGACAAAATGCTCTAAGCGATAAAGAATACTAGAACACAATAACATGGCAAACAACAGCCTATATGAGGTCAAACACTGACAAAGACTGTCTAATACACTAGGATAACTACAAGGGACAGGTGTAACATGCAACTGACTAACAATGGAGGGGCGTGGCCATGTAAGCACACACACACTGACAAAAATCAACATACAGACAGGGGGATGAGCCTAGGAGGAGGGAGCCGTGCTGTGACATAATGAAACGTAAATGACATAATGAAACATAAATGCAACCAACCAATTGCTTGACAAAATAACTATAAAGAACCCCTTCAATATCCTTGATTACTAATGTTTGTTATAATGTTTGTTATACTAAACAAACATTCAGAATTAATTGACCAAGTGGGCCATTAAGAAAATGTTTAGGAATTTGTAAACAGATCAATTCATTAATCAACTTAGTTGAAACTCCTTTTTGCTTTGGAGACAGTACAATAGCTGAAACAGCAACAGACCCTTGCACTTAGGCTTTAGGTTGTCAGTCTGCATTATGAATCTCATACATCGCAGCATCAGAATGGCAGATGTTATAGCCAGATTCTGGAACTTGTCAGATGATCTTTGTCAGACGCTGTAACTTGTAGCCCTCTCAGACTGCTGCTGGAGTTGGCAGAGACTGATCCCAGCACAGTTGAAGCACATCTGCTGCCATGTAATATTTAATCCCAAGAAACTTGGAACATACAACAATATGATTTAGTCCTCATATAACCTCTAATACTCCTGCCTTATTATTTAGTTATTAATATTAACGCATATTATTCAATCATTAGTGTGAATTATTCAGTTTCTTCATTGCAGGTAGTATGAAAGGTACGTAGTTACAAGAATGAGAAATGAGAGTTTAGACCCTCCAGGAGTTTAAAATTAATTCCCATAACAACCAAAGAAAGTGTTTACTGTACTTTTGTGTGCTGTCGTTTTAAAACTTGTTGTGTTGGCTCAGAGGATCATCTTATGAGATGAATTATTGGAATTATTACATCCTATTTCTATTATGGTGGGTTAAAAGACTACATCAAAGAGTGACAAGTGACTTTTTAATAGCTAAGTAACCAAAACCACATTTAAGCATGAGCTAGTAATTTAAAAGTTTTGTAATTCTCTGTTCCAGCTGCTTTCCATACTGTATATGCATCTACCTTTTCATAATTTAGACACACACACTCCATATCAGCAAAGTCTCCTGCTCATGAATTATTTGTATGTATAGGGTTAAGGTTCTGAATAGCTTTACACACGTTTCATTTTAATGAGATCAAGGGAAGTATGACCAGCTGTTAGGTGCATAGAAGTAATGTTGCTTTTTATAGTCTATATATCTTTATAATTAATTGAGCAATTAAACTATATATAGGTTTCTCTCAATGATAATTAAACAAAGGTTGTGTGTCTCTCTCTCTCTCTCTCTCTCTCTCTCTCTCTCTCTCTCTCTCTCTCTCTCTCTCTCTCTCTTTATTTCTAACTATGTTCCCAATTCCAGATTTAAGTAAGTAATGTATATTAAGGTATTTCAGTCAATGTCCACATGTTCTGTAAAATGAAGAGACTGGACATCAACAGCAATTCCACATGACCCTGCATGAACACACCAGTCATAGCCATCTAGCTCAAAGCAAGAACAAAGCAGTAGTGTCAACTTTATAAATGCTGCTTGTTGCGCAGAGCTGCCAAAGGCTAATTGCTCTCTTGCTAATTAAGAGTGAAACTGGTTAAGGTTAAAATAAATATGCAATTTAATCATTAAAGTGTGTTCTAAGGCTCATTTGGGGCATACTGAAGGGAAACGCAACAAAAAAGAGTGTGTGTGTGAGGGGTGCTACAAAAAAAATAAATCTATAAATAAAGTACTCTATCAAAGTTAAAAATGCAACCATGAAAGAACAAGTTTCAGGTTTCCTTCACCTCTGGGCTTATATATTTAAAATGCAGTTTTTAATGAAAAGTTTATTACGATTAGATGCGCAAGCTTCTTTGTAGGTACCCTTTAAAATTCTTGAATTCTCAAACGGATGTAGGTTATGTTTTATTCACTGCTTTTAAAAAACAGACCCCTGCTTTGAACTGATTGCTCATACTCTGGGATAATATCATTTAAGCTGCCTAGCTACTCTTCAGGAAAAGAGTAAGTGCATTTGTTATCGGCCTTCCAAGATAGTGTGGCAGACTTTGATTGAAATCCGTGGCAAAATGTCAAACTCCTTATTCATAGTTACGCTTTTGCTCATGCCTGCACTGAAAGATCACCACAACACCCACAGTTAGTTGTTAGCACAGCTCAGGGCAAAATGCTGAGCCTCAGCTGAGATGAAAGAGATAACGGCCATTTTCCATCCGCATTCACCTTTGGGTGATCCCTAGGAAATGCCTAGGCTTGCTATGAAAATGGACAGCCAGAGACAGTGGACTTGTTAAGTTAAGCTTTTTCTCTGTATGTCTATATTTGTTGTTTAATCTCCTTTATCTATAACAACCTGCTAACAATGCGATGTGCGAAGGTCGTGTTGTTCGAGGTGCACAAACCTGGAGATTGCATTTTCAAATGGCCTTGCCAAATGCCAGTGCTGAAATTTGATTGACAGAATTCACAATGGATTAGGAGAACAAAGGTTCGCTGAATGTCAGACTCGCACCGTGGAATGCTCAAGACTTCCTCTTCCTTGGCTGCAATGGGTTCGCACCCTCGCGCAGGATTTGAGCTGCTCACATTAATTAGCTTTCTTAATTAACTCAGCATGTGTAAACATTAATATTCCAGCCTCATAAGACAGCGGAAGCTAGCCTCTTTTCACTGCTAAAGAAGGTGACTTTGCTACTTCGGCAAAGTGCGTGTCTGAAAATTGAAGGTTTGAAATCAGTCCGAAAGATATTTTGTGTCGTGAGCATTGTAATTGTCATTCTGTGGAGGTTGTAATTGTCATGAAAATAAGGTCCATGCACGTAAGTAAACAAATACAGAAAATAAATCATTGTCGAATTGATTGATAATCTTTATCTGCAACACTGACAGCTTATGCATTCATCTGTCACCGCGGCGTCATAAATGTAAACACCGCCAAACAATGTTTATATTTTCCTCCATTTCAGGAAAAGTGATCAAGTCTTGTCGCAGGTACAGATCCAACCAGCAGATGCAAACAGGCCTTCCATCTGTGGCTGCAGCACACACAGCCATTGTGTCCATTTTGAACCTCAGAACATAGGGATGAGGTTCTCAAGAAATCTATGAATCAGCATGCATCACCATCTGCCATGCACTGCTCTGTGGGGTCACCAGAGCCTTATTAAATGATGATATAATATATCGGCTTGGATCTTCGAGGGAGGGACGACAAATCAGGGCTGATGGCCTCATCCCCTCTGATACGCCAAGGTACCCATAAATCAGTTGTTCTTAATTACCTTTTGGCTCAATGCTTGAGCTGAGAAGTGACAAAGCGGGGGCAACTGCTGCTGCTTTGCTAGAGGAGCAGCCTCCTCCCCTGGCCCCGGGAAGGTGGAGACAGATGAAAGGGATCGAGGCTTCCTGAGATCAGTCAGGTGCACCGAGGGGCCTTGAGATCATAGCCCACCTCTCAATGGCCCTACCTTCGCCGACCCTGATTGACGAGTTTTTCTCTGAGGATGAGAGAGGGAGAAGTAGTGAAAGACGTGGGGTTGCTGACGGAAAGAGGAAGACACAGATGGTAATGAGAGAAAAAGGGGAGATAGAGATTGTATAACCAAGGGAAACTGAGAGAGAGACTACAACAGATAAGAGAGTAGCATGGAGAGTATTGATTGTTTTCATTGTGATTTAATTGCAATTAAAGGTTGCAGAGGGTTCCCCTGATTTCACACTGAGGGATACGAGGCTGTATTGATGCACAGTATCCCATCCCAATTTCTGGCAGGAAAACCAACGGTAATTCGTTACCACTGAGCACTTAGCATATTAGTGTCAATGTATATGTTAACAATGCAGGCTCATTGGATTGTATAGCCACACAATTTGTGCTGCCATGCGTAAATTTAGTTTGTGCAGAGGTGGCTTTATTGCAAAGCAATAACCCGGTACCAGAACCGTTTGTCATGACATAAATGACTGGTTGAAATGCACAGTCAGAGCTGTAACCAAACATTCAGACTTAGGACCAGCATTGTAAGATCAAGACTTGTTGCTTGTTGACTGTATAGCTTGTTGACAATGTAATATTAAATGGAAAAAGGGAGAAATTCTTATTAGAGAGTTTGTATTAACAAACGCAGAATCTGTGGTTTTTGAGAGACAAATATGGATAAATGAGAGATATATTTTTGTTTTTGGCCAGTACAGTTTGATTAACATATCACATGGTAATGATCTAGTTAATAAAAACATCATAAAAGGTGAACCAAGCATAAAGATTGTGGTTACATTTTTTCAACGTTGCTCACAGCCCCGCCTCTAAGAACAGCTGCTAACATAAACTGTGAATCAAAGCTCAGCTTATATTTTATATGCCATTGAACCCAATTTACCTCAATATCTGGATTTGTTATACTGTATGTCTACACACAGTGCAGGTGAGAGAGGTCTAAGGGACAACCTTAAAAATTTTTCATTAGGCAGGATCTCCTGTTAGTCCCCTGCTTACCCATTACCCCAAATCAGGCAAGTCCAAAGATTCAGTCTTGGAAATGTTACACATCTTATAGATCCATTACTGTGAGCCATTATTGCAGTGTAGTGCCATAATCAAATTCACTTTTTACATAAAAGCTAACAATCCAAACTCTGGGCAAGTAGTAAATTTATTCAAACTTGGCTGCTATTCAAGAGGAAATGGGTTGTGTCCTAGCATACAGTCAAAGCTACTGTGCCCTTCAGCAAGATCCCTAACTCTAATGTTGTGTCTTAGCATATAGCCACAGCAACTGTATTTACATTTACATTTACAGCATTTAGCAGACGCTCTTTTCCAGAGCGACTTACAGAACTGCTTTGTCATTTACTTATAGAATATTTCCTAGTACAGTACTGTATTACCCTTCAGCAAGGGTCCTAATTCTAAAACCTCCTGCAATGCTACTCAGAAAGTTAACTAAAATAAGATGCTCACTGCAGAAACATCAGTTAAATGGCAAACTACAAAATGGGTTTGCTACATGGGTTTTCTACATAGGTTTGTCTGTAATTGTCTGTAAAGCCCACTGATACAGACACTCAAATCCTGAGAGGTTCCTCTTGGAATTGAAACCATGGCATACTGAGGGGAGTAAAAGGTTTGGAACATTTGCTGTAATGTGTTTGCATGAATATTAGGAATATAAATATTCAGCACATTATTGCTAAGATGTCTATGTAATTTTACCTTTATAGCGATTATGGCTTAGCATATGAGTTCCCTCAGTTTCCATCAATGTCTGCTACGCACTGGAGTTAATGTAGTATTTATAAAACAAAAGAGGTAGGGGATAATTTTGCACACAGCCAATAATGTATGAAATCAATTTTGTTTGGAGATGAAGGTATTTTCATTGTTCAGAATATTGTGTTATTGCACAATAGATTGTCTCAAGTGCACTATAGTACAGTTATATATTTATTTATTTACTTATATAGCATTAGAATGTGTAAGGGTATTGTAAATTCTGATCAATGTTTTGTATTGGAATTCATGTTTATTCTTATACAATGAATTATTGTGTACATGTACCCTTATAGTTTCTGTACACATACTAGATACCTTGTCCAGGAATTTCAAATAATGTGCAAAAATTCAATTAAGCAGCAAATTAACCATAATCAAATTATCATACAAGTAAATGAAATCTTATCATTGTTAAATTCACATCTAAAATTGTTTCAAATTCTCTTTACCCACTGTGACTAAGCAGCCCACATTAAAATCTCTCCATGGATGTTGCATTAGTTCTCCCTAATAACATCATGACTGCACCAACTACCAAACACATTTCTTTGAGCTAGAACACTTCCTAGGTCATTTCCCAGCAGGCACATGCCGTTTGAGTACAGTAAGCCTCACCCACTGCTTCTCTATTCACTAGGCAGTTCTGCAGGACTTGCACATGCTGTTATCTACAGCTTGATACTCATCACCTACCTTGTTTCAGGTTCACTGGCAGGACTGTCACTAAGGCTTTTCATTCTGGGCTTGAGCCAGAATAATTTGAGCTGCGCCTCAGATGATTCTTATTGGGTTAGGGTTTGAGTTGAGAAAAACATTACTGGGTGAATTTTAAAATTGTAACTAAGCACAACATTATTTGAAAAACAAACAAACAAAAAAGGCAAAGGGCAGTCACATAATGGAACATGGAAAAACAAATCTGCTTAATTTCATACAAAAGATCAAAAAGATCATATATATATATATAGTGTGTGTGTGTGTGTGTGTGTGATGTATGCCCGTGTTTGTGAGAAAAAAGTTATTTTGATTAGATTAACATTTAGATGGACTATTTTTGATACTGAAGCACTGAGCCTTTCTGCCTCTAGATGGATAAATTCATAAATGTATTCAGTTTACATGATAGGTCACAATGCTTTTGGATTTATGTACTCATCTGGCCATGGTGATATAATTTGTTAATAAACATTTAATTTATATTACATTTTCATAACTGTTTCCAATTGAACATCACAAATGAGTCTTATAATATCATCATATGTGATAGACTTTATCTACGTTCATAAATATTCTAAGGGTTTTAAACTGTGATCTCAATATGTGGTGAAAATATTGTTTAAAAATATCAAAAGAAAAAAAAACATTTATTTTGCAAATGATATCTGGATCTCCTTCCTGGTCCCAGATGTTTTCCGAACTCCTCTGTTCATTGGTCGGTGAAGTGACCTTGGTCTTGGCCAATAGATGCCACATCATCAGAAGCAATCCCACATCTTTATAAACTTTAGTCAACAGCTCATGCCAGGAGAGGAAAAAAAAACAAATAAGCCAGAGAAAAGTGTTGGGGTGACTAGGAATCTCTCCACCACAGACATCTAAGCCGTAAGCAGTAATGTAATGCAATGCAGCATGTTAATGAGTGTTTAGGAAGTCAATGCTAGCGTAGGGGAGTGGCAATCACTGTCCTCTCTTTTATCCACGTGCTTAGGCTTTCCCCTTCAGTGCGCTCTTCATGTGTCGTAAAACAGGCCCTCCAACATATTTACTGCTAATACTCAATGGAGGGTAACAATACTCAAACAGTGTCCCATAAATATGTCTTAATAATAAATCATTTGGAATAATGTGGAGGCTTCATGAAGAATGTGTAAGCCTTGTACATACTCACATTTAATACAAACCAGTGATTTCCTGCTTTCAAATGGATGTCGGAATGGATATCCAGAAGGATGTTATGATTTGTTTTGCTGACAAATTAGCACAAACTCCTCTGACCTGAGTAACCTCTTCAGCCTCTAACATCAATGCAGTTTTGACATAAACTGTTGAAATGAGGAAATCCACTCTAGGAATGTTAGGGACTTATCCTCTTACTAGGAAATGCTGAGACTCATGTATATTGGTGATGGGGCTTGTGTGCGTGTCTGTGTGTGTACACATAAACATTGTATCCTTGTGATTTGTGATGGAAAAGGTGAGCAGGAGTGATCGTGCGAATGTTTGCTTGCACTTGTGTGCATGGTGCATGCTCGATCTGGGTTTGTTTGTGTCAGATGCAGAGCTAAATCCTCAAGGGGGGTGGGAGGGGGTGGGGCAGGAGCCCAGAATCCTCTCTCCAACTTTTTTCTTTTTTTCTTATCTTTTTTTATTCATGCCAAGAGTCTTCTGCAGCGGATTGGCCAGCAGGGCGCCATCAGCCATGAAAGAAGCTCTCCTTGTGGACTCTCCTTGTGTGTGTGTTTCCAGCTATCTGACGGCAGCCCGGTTAATCCGGCAGGATACGGCACCTGCTGCTGTCATGGCAGTGGTGGTGGGCACTGGAGTAACATACCTGCAGTGAGACAGACAGGGAAGAGAGGAACATACCTGCAGAGAGACAGACAAGGAAAAGAGGATCAGACTGCGGAGAGACAGATAGGACAGGACACAGAGACTGCAGAGACAGACAGGGCAGTCCAGAACAGAGAGACAGACAGGGAAGGGAGGAACATACCTGCAGAGAGACAGGACATGGAAGTTTAGAGTAGAAACATCTTTCCCCCATGACTTACAAAATGCCAGCTTCTGACGCAATAGAGAACATGGATGCTGAAGAGTAGCTGAATTAGCAGATCTTGTATATTAAGTGGGGCAGTGTTAAACAAAAATTAAACAAACTGGTTCAAGCCGTATTACCAGAATATTGAACCATTTTCATTTCCCGTTTCCCACTGTCTATTAGCATTTTGTTCTGGAATCAATAGTTCCTATTATTTTAAACCACAACTAGTATTTTCCTTCAGGTGTGTAGGTAGGAAAAATACTACCTGAATCTATATTCTATATATAAGTCATGGAGCATCTTGGGATCTTTCTGAATCATTTAACTAATCTTTAAGTAGAATTTGAAAGTTTGCTCCAGATCCAGGCAAGGTTTACTATTTTCCACATTAACAGTGGCAGAACTGAAGAGGCACTGAGCACAGCACCCTTCCCTACCCTGTCCCCCCAAGATTTTTTATCTTGCAGTCATCAACACAAGCCATTAACTTTCAAACCTCATCTTCCTCCTTCGTGCTGAGTTCATTTATGGGAACCCAAATCCCCTTCATTAAGAGACGGCACTCTATCAAGAGCAAACATCTTTAATTAAAACATCCCCGGCACTTCCCTCCCTTTGATCTGCACTTTTGATTCATCCCTCCCTGTGCAGAGGTGCAGAGAGAGTGAGAGGGAATGATAGAAAAGGCCACCGAGTGCCTGTGAGAGAACAGGAGAGCTCTGCTCTTTGGTGAACCAAAGCCAGTGTCCCCCACGCTCTCATCACAGCAGGCTCAATTACTGGCCAAGACAGCTATCTCTGTAATAGAGAAAGATAAGAGCATAATCCAAAATGCAGACAGTTTTAATGGGTCCTGCTTTAATTAGCAACCCAACAAAGGGCTTTGGCAATGGTTCCTTTCTTGGTCATTTTCAGGCCCATTGTTTGGTTGGAGAATCATGAGTTTCGACCTAGCAAAGAACTAAGTGGAAGTCTAAATGTCCCCGTTGGAGAGATTCTAAGGCTGGGAATGAGCTAATCCAACCAAATGCCAAAGCCAACGTCAAGCAAAGAACATCTAGAAATTTTCACACTTTTCATTTTGAACTAGTGACTATTGTTTTTTGCAATACGCTTTACTATCCAACAAAAAGTGGTGATGTAGGTGATTGTAGTTTTCTCTGACTTCTATTATATACAACTGCAGCACACTTTAAGTATCCAGTAAAAAATTTTGCTTCTTTTTCTTCAAACATGGCAATAGGATTACTGGTTGACATTTTATGACCAGGCACCTAGATAAATGAAAACAGGTTATGTGAAATTATCAAAATAAAGGCATTTACTATTTTAATAATTGCTATCAACCCAAACCAGTTTTAATATTTCCAAATGCTAATAAGCACCTTTAATGTTGCCTGGCCATACAACCCTCAAAAGCTCAGTTCAGCTGAATTGAAACCAATTCATTTAAAGTAAAGAACACTTATACTGGAAATGACCTATATGCAGCAGGCAACAGGTTCAGATGTATTTATGTATTTATTGCACAGTGGTGGTATAAGTGATAATAAAATGTATGATTACTGATCACATAGCATTTAATAGTTTTTCATAGCATAAATCATGTGTGGTTTCAAAACTGTCTCTATCTAAAATGAAAAGTTCCCATTATATCACATCTTAAGACACTGAATTATTTTATATCAAAACTGAACAAAAATTAATGACAAATTAATGTGCCTACCTAGGGAAATAAAGGAAATGTTGTGTAGGTCAGACTTGCAAATAAACTTTTTTTTCTTTTGATAAAAATGACATTATTTTCTAGGCTACTTCTAGTATGTGACATTTAAAGCCACCTTATATTATTGGGGGGTTCTTTTGGGGTTTTTTTGCTGTTGTTGTTGTTGTTGTTGAGATCACATTACGAGATATATAATAGATAAAATAGAATATTTAATATTAATAGATTTAATATTAAATGCAATTTCAGAAACCTAAATAGCTTTGAGGACTTCAGGTAAGCCATTGTATGAGTGTTTTTTATTGTTGACAATGAAATGAATTACATTTGCTCTTACAGTTTAATTAGATGCTCTTTGAAATTCAACACCATGTTTCTGCATCCAGAGAGGGTCACTAAGCTGAGGTGGATTCATTACACTATTGATTACATATATATTCAGCAGCCACTTTTTAGTAACACTGCCTTATTAGAAACACCTAGTTCGTGTACAGTTAAAGAGTCTTTCACCATGCATAATTTGTGCTATCCATCTGCTTGGCTGGTCATTAATCATCAGGTTCTGCACACAGGATGGCTATTTGCTGGATATTTTTTGACTAGCAGACCATTATCCATGCAGCATTGACAATGAAAGGTGTACAGATAGATGACAAGTTCCTGTAGTTCTCCTGTACCTTACTTGGTAGACATAACAAGGTGGCAAGAAACAGAGGCAAGATGTTTGCGTGAGTGGAATTTATTGGAGTTCATGGTGATAATGCAAGGACAAGAAAAACAATGAAGGCAATGGGTGAACAATGGGAAAGTAAAGACACTAAGTCATTATTAAAAACTAAAACTAGAAAAGAATCAACTAGAACACCTAACTAGGAGAACAGGGCAGTAAGAAGTAAGCACAAGGAAACCTACATATTAACCAACAAGCCAAAAATTCCCAACTAAGTCTGGGGATAGATATATATATATATATATATATATATATATATATATATATATATATATATATATATATATATATATATATATATATATATATATATATATATATATATATACAGTAAAAACAAGGGACAGCTGGGAACAGGAACTGGGATGTGCTATAATCAAGATATGGGTGACACGGCTGTGGAATTAGGAAGCCACACAGAACCAAAACAAAACTAAAGCACATGGCACAAGGTGTGGGCATTGCGCTAGGGAGCACACACACTTATTAAATATATATATCACTCTAGACAAGAGTATCTGCCAAATGCTGTAAATGGAAATCCATCTTAACACACAGCAATGTCAGTGTCACTGCTTTGTTGAGAATACTCCAATCAAATAGCCAGGTCAGCAATATTCCATTGTTCATAAACTCTATTGTAATATATATAGCACTGTAGAGGGCAACTGCTGTACATCTGTAATTTTACATTTCTATGTGTACACATATAATATATATCACAGTCACATTGTCATTTCTGCATTCATTTGTTGGTCGTATGGCTTGTTATGGGGTGTATGTGGAGACTGATCAGCTGCTGTCTCATGATATGAATGACATTTCTTATCACACTCTTGATACCTAGTTAAACTCCAATTCATTGAACACTGTGTTAATTCGAAAAGCTTTTGAACCTGTGTATGTCACCAGAGATGTGATGTGGCCAGATGTGCGTATGTAGCTAAAGGTCATTCAACGGACAACTGGCACCACAGAATAAGCAATTAACACAAGTCCAGGGCAGGAGATAACTGACCAGAGTGTTTTCCCCAAGCAAACATACTCACATATTCTGCTGGCTTATCAGAAAAGACACAAAGAGCATACTACATCCTGTAGAAGACACAAGGGAATGAAAAAAGCCTTGTCACTCGCAACCATGAGCTACAAATCCAGATACATGATTATTCTGTCTGGTCTACATTAGGCCTGCTGACAGTCACCACAGTCACTATGTTTCAGTGGTAAAACCACAGAGCGCACCTTCAAAGCAAAGGAAATGAAAACTTTTCAGCAACAGAATTAAGATACTATGTTTAAAGGTCACTTTTCCACTGCATATCCAGGAAAGAGGCCAGTTGGGGGCAATTCTTCAGACTTAACAGCTATATTTGTACAAAGGGAATTCCTTTAGGGGAATAAAACCTTTGTTTCCTGAATAACTCCTAAGGGCTCTCTGTAGTCTTGGCTGACACAGAAACAATAACAATATTTGAAAGGTTCTGATGGTTGAGGTATGGTTCACCAGAGGAATAAGAGCTTATGTGAGAGTCCTACAGTCCTACTGCACCATCACTGTATTCTTGAATGAGGAGCATGAAAGTTCTCACTTTTGATTTGAGGTTTTGAAGCTCCTTCAGTTGACGAGGATCTAGGCTTACATGGAATCATTAAGAACGGTTCATGTATGCTTATTCTCTTATACATAGTCCCTGCAGTCTGTGGTGTCTTAGCCCCACCTAGTGCGTGTCAACTCCTCTTGAGATGTTTAGCCAATGTATTAGAAACACCTACCTTGTACCCACCTATAATCGTTTGAAAGTCTACTGTTTGCTGACTGTAATGTATATCAGCTGCTGACCATATGCGACTACAGTTTAGTTAAAGTTTAACTAGACTTTGAGTGTGATATGAAAAGTCCTTTCCGTCATCAGACAGAAGATGAGTCCAATCCATTAGAATATGAATGGCAAATTATTTGAGATGAAATCGATTTTCACACTGCCAGTTTATTAGGAATACTTGTACACATACAGTGTACTTTCATAGACTGTAGCCCATCCGTATTGGATGTAGAGTCCATCATCCACCCTCCACTTCTCTTACCGCTGCTCGGTTTTTGACCACAAGACCACTACATGCTCAAAAGTGTCTCCTTGGTTTTCAGACCTTGAAAGTAACAAAGCTCTTATTCACTGTATCATGCTAAGGGTCCAATTTCTGCTATCTTGTTCACAGTTATATCCAATCCCATACTGCTGCATGAGGAGATGGAATATTATTTCTAAACATCACTTGAATAGGGCTAACCATGTAATAATCATTTCCTACTGGAATCAGCAAATTATTAAATTAGAAAATTATGTTTTACAACACAAAAACGTGCATTACTCTGCTCCTGCAATAGACATCCAGCAGTGCGTTGAACTAAATGAGCTACAGTTTTCCCAGTGCACATTAAGATATGTTCTTTCCTTACACTACTTTGGTCTGATAGGTTCAAACTATGAGACAAGGATTCATAATGCCTTCTGTTCTTATTCCAAACCAGGTTACGTAGTGTTTTGATGGTGAAAACCACAGGGAAAGGGTTCTTGGCTTATGACCCCTGTGCTGTCAGCAAAAATGACCTTGGTAGGCTGTGATAACCGTGGGACCATACACACCTGCACGCACCCAGTGCTGCAAAAACCGGCACACCCATTCCCCGCATCAGACCATATATAAAAAGGGGTCAGAATGGTCCCAGAGTGTGAGTCCGGATCGTCCACAATCATGCTGAGATTCCTCTTGTTGAGCGTCTTCGCTGCCCTGGGTAAGCCAAATCCACTCCACTGGAGAGCCATTCACCACACAAGCTGCACAACAGGGACACACACAGTTATCAATAGTTAACCATGTAATCTCCAGCCTATAATGGGAGAATCCAGTCTATAATGGTAGAATCTTTTCGTAACTTTCAAGTTTCAAGTTTCAAGTTTCAAGTTTATTTGTCACATACATAGTCATACACAGTACAACACGCAGTGAAATGGTGGAGAGTGCTCTGTCCAAACTGAGGAAGAGAACCAGGGGTGCATAGAGAAAAAAAAATATATACAGATAAATATATATATTCTATGTATGTACAAAATATATTAATAATGTATGTACAATATATATGTATATTATGATTATATACACAATGTACAATGTATATGGTTGAGTATATATGTACACAATCTACAGAATGTACAGATCCATTGTATAGTACCATATCTACAGTTGTTGTAACAGGTTAATTGAGTATAAATCTAAATCTATATATACAGATGTACAGATATACAGTCATAACTTTTTTCATAACTTGAAAACCGTGGATCTTGGTTGAGCCTGCATCAAAAGAGCAGAGATCCTCAATAAAGAGTTCAGCATTTTTTGCTCCATAGTGTGCACAGGTACATATGTATGCCGGAGTTGGTTGTTTGATTTTGTTTTTTTGAGTTCCAGTGCAAAAATATAAAACACATATATGAGTCATGCATATAATCCACATCCACTGAATTCTTAATATCAAAATTGTGCATGTGTGTGCGTTTGCGTGTCTGTACTCACACGTGTAGTGCTGGCACAGGACAAGCCTGAACCCAGGTATCTGGAGACCATCCAGGAGAGAGTTGTGGGTGGAGAAGTGGCCAAACCTAACTCTTGGCCCTGGCAGGTAATCTGTCCTTTGTCTATGAGGGGTCATCATAAAACTATCTACACTGTTAACTGGACAAGGTAGTTTATATCCTTTGAGGGTTTTACATATGGCATCACATTACTAATAGCATCACACTGCTAAAGTAAGAAATAATTGTAAAATGTATTTATTTTTTCTTTAATAATCAGGAAATATCTAGAATTTTATATGCAGTGTCTGTGTAACCCAGTAGTGAACTGTATAAATATGGCTGCTGGAAAAGGAATCTACAGGGTCTAGGGTAATTACACATTAACTAGGAAATGTCCCAGCTTCTAACTCGAAGTTTTTTTGTACTTCTCTCTTATGTTTCTCTGATGGCTGTGGTGTACTCTTTTATTATTTTCATGAATTGTAGTGAAGCACAAGGTTTCCAGATAAACAGGATCTTTTGGACATGGGTCCTTTATCAGCTGTGCAAAGCAATTTGTTTGATTGCTGATGATGTCCTGTTTCTTTTGAAGTTTTGTGTACTTCACAAATATTTTTGAATATATATATATATATATATGTGTGTGTGTGTGTGTGTGTGTGTGTGTGTGTGTGTAGCAGAGGTTCTTGTGCTGTTGTAATCACATATCCAGTGACAGTAGTCAAAAGTAATATGAAAAAATTATATATTCAGACATAGTATGTGGGTTTTTATAAAGTAAAGCACTGAATGCAGTATCCAGAATGAATGCAAGTTCCTATGAGCAACCAACAGAATTTTCTCCTCTTACAGCACTAAACTGTGACATGTGACTTAGATGGGGGTGATGCAGTAAAGTTCTCAGACATACAAATTACTACTATTTTTCTGGGCAATGTGACTGAAAATAATAAATTAAAGGTCTTGTATAAATAAAACCAACAAAGCCAACAAAGGTTACAACTGTACAGTCACTAAAGGGCTTGAGGTTATATTACTCTATATCACAGTTCTGTAAACACACAGTTCTGTAAACACAGTGGTCAAATTTACACTTTAAATTCCCAGATCTCCCTCCAGTACCTGTCTGGTAACAGCTACTACCACACTTGTGGAGGAACACTAATCAGGAGGCAATGGGTGATGACTGCTGCTCACTGCGTGGACAGGTAGCAAAGAACCAATTTCCAGCCCACAATAGGTTATCAAAAAAGATCAGGATTCAATAGGAAAAGTTTGATCTCTTAACCCGAGATTTACTGCTGTTTCTTGCTGCAGCACAAAGATGGTTGTTGAGTGATCTACACAGACCAGTGGCTTTGGCAAATTCACCTCCATACATTTCATAAATGAAGTAATGTTCAAAGTCAACTGAATATTTTGTTTTTCCAAATCTTTGCAGCCAGAGAACATGGCGTGTTGTACTGGGAGATCATGACATCTACAAGCAAGAAGGCAGGGAGCAGTATATGAGCGTCAGTGCTGTGTACATTCACCCACAGTGGAACTCCAACAATGTGGCTGGAGGGTATAAGTTCATTTATTTGTTTGTTTATTTATAAAAAATCTAATTTATTCAATGGTACTTTAAATATTAAATAACATTTTATACACTGAAATAAGGGACAGAATTAGGATGTGCATTCCAGTGTGAATGTACTTATAAAATATTTTTGAGATGAAGTCTTTGGGGTCCTTGGCTCATTCAAAAAATGAATACAATTACATTCAGGGTCATAAATCTGGGGTCTTTTCCTTTTGGTCTCAGGTACGATATTGCGCTACTACGTCTGTCCACTGCAGCCACACTGAACTCCTATGTGCAGTTGGGTTCTCTGCCTCCCTCTGGTCAGGTGCTGCCCAACAACAACCCCTGCTACATTACCGGGTGGGGCCGCACTCAGAGTGAGTGAAAGCCGGCGGCACCCTGCTGATTACCCAAGGGCTGAATGCTTACAGTGTCTTTAAGTGGCTAAGCGGAAAAGTAATTTCCATCTGTCTAGCTCATGGTGGCCTGCTTATTGAGTGTATATCTGACACAAGCCTCCACCACATACCCAGCAATAAAATAGAACATTTTTATTGCCATCATACAGGAACAATGAGAATTGCCTGAAGGCCAGTATGAGCTGTAGATATCAGCTACATCTTCAGAGCCGTGGAGGTGGAGGTGGGTGGTGGTGGGGTGTTGAATAAAGAGCTATTCTAAATGGCTGTCCTATCTCCAGCTGGAGGTCAGCTGTCTCCCCAGCTGAAGAAGGCCTACCTGCCCTTAGTGGACTATGCTACTTGCTCCAGCAGCAGCTGGTGGGGAAGCACCGTGAAGCCCACCATGGTGTGCGCTGGGGGTGCCAGCCTGTCTGGATGCCAGGTGTGACATCAACACAAAGAATTAAACTGATGCTTTTAACCAGTAATAATTTCTTAAGGGACTAGGAATACACTGCAAACATGATAGGCTGATGTGTACAAATAGATATTGTCTCTTTACTCACTGTCTCAGGGTGACTCAGGTGGCCCCCTGAACTGCCAGGTGGGAGGCCAGTATGTGGTCCACGGAGTGACCAGCTTTGTGTCATCCCTGGGCTGCAACACCCAAAGGAAGCCGACTGTCTTCACCCGCGTGTCTGCCTACATCAGCTGGATCAAGAATGTAAGTGAACTTACTATTATAGTGGTTTATAGTAAGCCTCAGGACACTCAAAAGGTTAATCCTGTTCTTTTGTCACAAAACCAAATCTATTAATTGCTATGTAAATTTCATTAATGCCATTCTTTTTACAAGCATGCAGATTTAGTCATAACACTGCTAAAATACTGCACTTGAAAGCGGTTCTACAAAAGCATCAGCTACATTTTTAAAAGTACAATTAAAGTATTAACTACTGACACCATAACCCAAACAGTAGCCTTTCAGTGTTCATCGATATACAGTATTTTTCTGTATTTTTGTATATTTATGCTTTTTTTCCTCCCATCTTCAGATTGCTGGATAAATCAGATTTGGAGGGTGATGTTGAAGCGGATGAGAGAGGACACCCCATGTCTCATTTAAATGTACACAAGAAATAAACATACTTAAAATATGTTGAAGTTGAACTTGGTCCTGGGAAATTTGTTTTATTTAGAATGTAAATTGTGCTTCAGTGAAGTAGATATCATGGTGGGGCAAAAGACTGCACATTTTGGTGATGAACAATTAAACAGCACATGATCAGAAACAGCATCACACATCATAGATCATTGCAATTACACCCACTTACTCTCTCTACGTTTTCTCATTGCTTAATTGTCAAAATACAGAACTCTCCACACATAAATGTTTTACATATCTGGCTCCTCACTCCATTGCTAGGTTTATACGTTCAGCTAGTTGAAATGAAGCTTTTTCCTTATCGAAAAGGTTTACAAAACGTATGCTAAGAAACATCACAACAAATCAAACTGAAAAAGAATCTACATGACAAACTTTGGATTAAGGAGGTCTAAACTATGTGGAAAGCATGCAAACAGTTCTGGCAGTACAAAATGATGGTCATTAAACTTTGAGCGAATGTTACTTCTTGGCTCCTGATGTAAAGTAGGAGAAATAAACAGATGTTCCCTACAGGAGGGAGAGTTAACAAGCCACAGTACATAATTTCCATGTCTTATGACATTTAATGTGCAAAATACATGATGTGCAGTTTGTGGAGTGCCTCCAAATTTGGTAAATCTATGTTTGGATTTCTCAACCCAGTCTTCAGGATCCATTAAACCATCCACATATTTTGCTCTATATTCATCTCAGGAATCAAACAATTACTAACACTGAATACCTGGTATAGTGGGGCCTTCTGTTGCAGCAAAAATGTGGACCTTCTGAGATATTCCCGGAAGTGGGCTGAGAACATGCTGTTAGTGAACATTACTGAGGCAGCATGTTGAAATTTGAGCATCAAATGTAAAAAAAAATAAATAAATAAAAAAAGAGTTAACTTGTGGGTTTGCAAATGTTTGACCATTTTTACATGCATGTATAATGAATTTGTATATAGATTATGGATACAACAATAGATAGATTGAACAAACAAGTAAATGAGGGACTCAAATAACATGTGAATGCAGCTACTTTACTATTAGTGATTACTGTAGTATCCTACCATTGGCATAATTTTTGGACAGGGGAAAGTCACCCCTTCCTTTAATAATTCACACTACTCATATAATGTGTAGGCTGGGTGGAGTGAGCAGTCCCCCCAGGTTGAAATGAAACCTCTCTAATGGTGATAATGCACCCCATCTACACACCACGAGTGATCACAGAATGATTTGTCAGCCATGACAACAACATAACCCAATGCCATCCCCTTCTCTGATCCCATATCCTAACCTAGCAAGACAGAGGTAGAGTCTCATGGGATATTCCAGAGAAGCCAGTGGAACATTAATTTTCAACTTCATCAGCCAAACACCAAATTATATATTACACTTGATTGTAGTGAAAAGGCCTATCTGCAGATCTACTGGTGATGGTAAAATATGTTCCCACCATTTGTCTTGAAGCACTTGATTTACTAAATCACACATTACCTTTGCAGCTATCCGGGGTTTTTCATATACTGTACAATAAGTAGTTGAACATATAGCTTGTCATTGTTACTATAGCTTTATCTAAGCCAGGAAGTTAGTAATATTTCTGTTATACTTATAAATAATAATAATATTATTATTTATAATAATAAATAATTAGTGTAATCTATTTAGTGCCTTTTTCAAACGCAAGGTCCCTTTACAATAACAGTACAGAGAAGAAAAAGAAGTGAAGAACAGAGAGGAAGAGATTGAGGTAGAGTGTTCCATAATTTTGGAGCCATGACACTAAAAGATCTGCTTCCTACAGAGACCAGTCTAAACTTGGGGATGGAGAGGAGACCTGCACCAGGAGTGTAGGCATTCAGATAGGTAGGGAGGTGCAGAGCTTTGTATGTAAGCAGAAGTAGTTTATACTGAATGCATTCAGGGACAGGGAGCCAAAGTAAATGATATAGAATAGGTGATGCGGGCTGATTTTTTAACATGTAGGTGAAATCTCACAGCTGAATTTTGAACATACAAGTGAGCAGATGGTTTTGTTTAGGATGCCAGTGAAGAAAGAGTTGCAGTACTCAAGACGGGAGGTGATGAAAGCATGAACTAGAGTCTAAGCATCTTGTTTGGAGAGCATAGGCATAAGACTAGCAATACTGTGGAGATGATTTGATTTGAAGCAGGGTTCAAAAGAGAGTGAGGAGCCAAATAAAATCCTACACTAACCAAACACATAGAACTATCTGTCGTGGTTCCCTTAATAACCTGTTATGTGTTCCTTTGTTTTGGTTCTGTTCCTTGTTTAGCCACCTGTTTATACTCTCCTCCCCTTATTGGTCTCACATATGCTTCCTGCATCTACCTATCAGCAGCAAAGAATAGTTCAAAATAAGACTGACAGTATTAGACATCTTTTGCATCATTTACCAAGCAATTTTAGTACATTTTGTTAGTCTGTGTTTCAGTGGCAGTATAACATTAGGGTTTCCAGGTTTCCTACCAATTTAGTCACTGTCAGCTCTTATTACAGCTCTGATCCACCAGTGTGTATTTATATTGATCTGGAATGCTGCAAAGTACTTGTTCCCTATTGCGACAGTTCATATTTCACATGATAATATGACATCAAAGTTCCCAGGGGAGGTGCACTGTCCTTGGTCATCTGTCTACTATGAGAGGATACAGAGCACTTATCGTTATGATAATCATAACATTTCAATTTTTAATCATTCCAGTAACTGTGTACAAATATGTGGCAGTAAACAATTTAGTGTTCTGTTTTTTGTTGTGTAGTTGCTTTTCATGAATACATGATTTTAGTTGATTTTGTCATAAATAAATATGAAAGACTATGAACATAATACCTGTAGTGAAATATTTTTATTATGTAATAATGTGCAGTAACTATACTGCATACTATTCACCAATTAAACCAAAAAACCCATAGCCATCTTGTCACAGAAGTCATGACAGGACATGTTCATACTGTCTAATCCCCACTGCTTGGTACAGTGTATGTCTGCAGGATGTGTTCTGCCTCTTTCTGATTGTCCACTATAGAGGCATCAAATGGTGATGTAGGAATCATCCTATTGCACTACTCCTTCATGCTGTACTTGGCTACTTGGGTAAGCCTTCTGAATACAGGATATAGCACAACAAAGTTGTCAGGTGTAAGTTGAAGAAACCTGAACAGGTGGACCTGCTGCGTCTTTGCGGGGTTTGGTTACTGAGTGCTTCATGTGTGCTTTGTATTTTGGCAGTGCTCCCTGAAAGAAGTATGGAGAAGAGTTGTGGGTGGTAGAAAGACCAGATCAGGAGAGGGTGGTTGAAGACTGCTGTCCACTGGGTGGACAGGTATGATGCATCTTGTTTTCATTTGTTTATACTTTTCTGAAGGCAGGACATATTAATTCAAGTGGGTAGGGAACTGTTTGTGTGGGTGCTGGTAGATTTGACCTAAGCATACTTACATCAGCATATCTTCTACTCAACACTGTTGTTTTGCCCTCTAGGGCTTTGGTTCAGTGTTGTTGCATGCCCAAAATGCATAATAATATAGGAACAGTATTATAGGAAAAGTGAAACTCCTGGATAGATTTCACAGCATGAAAGAAAAGAGCAATACATCTCTTTTAGATTTGTCAACATTCACCCCAACTAGAATTCCAACAGTATATGAAGTGAGTAAGTAACTTGCAATGTTGCATTACATCTTCATTGCTGAAGCATAGCATTTGAGGAACACATTTAAAAGATTAAATAAGAATAATAAAGTATTATAGTAAGTAAATATTATACTGCAGCCTGACATTATATGAGCTAATAAATATGTATTTTCAAGTTTCACAAGACTCAGGGGCTATTTTCCCTAATCCTAGATATGACATTGCTGTCCACTGACACATTCTTCAATTCCTACGCGCAGATGGGTTCTGCACCTTCCTCTGGTCAGGTGCTCATTCTTCAACCAACCCCTGCCTTACGACCAGCTGGGGCCCCACTCAGAATGAATGAGAACAGGGTATCATATTGTTGCCAGATACCTGTGTGTCCTAGTTTAACTAATTTAGCACTTCATACTTAAGTGGAAGCTGCCTGTAATCCCAGTATTATTTTTGGACCATTGTTGCTGCTTCTGCCTTAGTGACTTTTTGTGCAGTGTTATGTTTGCAGCTGTAGGATGTCTTCCTGATAACCTGAAGCAGGTCTGCCAGTCTGTGGTGGGCCAAAAGCCCAGAAGACCAGCAAGTACTTTTTAGTTGTACTAGGGCATGGCATGCTGTTCTTTGTGATCATTATTATGTTTTAATGCTTTTATGTCACCTGAGTTGTCAAATTGAATTCATTTAAAGTGATATTGATGTTAGAAAATATTTTGTGGCAAAGAGTAAAAAACAAAAAAGCTGTTTGCATAAGTAATCAAGCCCTCTGCAGAAGGTAAGAAAAAGTTGCAAAATAAAATCAAAGTGTTTGGATATCCTAGTGAGCATTGTTGGATCAATTGCAAAGAAATGGAAGCTGCAGTATATCACCAAGGCACTGCCTAGACAAGGCCATCCCGCAAATCTCAGCATTGGATCAAGAAGGGGTCTTTTGGGGAAGCCACAGAGAGGCCAATGATCACTTTGAATGAGCTACAGAGTTCGGTGGCTAAAACTGGAGTGAAGGTCCACCTGTCAATGATAGAAAGAGCTCTGCATACAGCTGGCCTGTATTGGAGGGTCACTAGGAAGAAACCATCACTGAAGAAAAAACAAATCTAAGCATGTCCAGAGTTTGCTGGAGTGTCCAGAGTTTGTCAGAAAACATCAGAGTGTAGGTGTTTGGCCAAAATTCAGCACTACGTATGACAAACATAACAGGGTCCATTCTTCAAATAACATCAACCCAACAGTGAAGTACACTGGAGCAGCATCATGTTATGGGGATGCTTTTCCTTGGTGGGAACTGGGCATCTTGTTAAATCTGAAGGACAAATGGATGGTACAAACATAGGGAGATACTGAAGAATGCTAAAACAGGCTTGGCAGACTGAAAGCTGTTTTTGTTAAAAAAAAAAAAAAAATTAAATTAAATTTAAAAAATGTAAATTAAAAAAAGATTTCCAACAAGTACTAGACTGAAGGGGTTGAATACTTATGCAACCAGCTTTTTTGTTCAGTTTAAACTTTTTGATGATCTGTTGAGAAAATAACTTGGAAAATTTACTTTAAGAGTATAGTGGTTGCCTTTAAACGTACTGGCTGGAACAATCTGTCAGTGTCATTTATAATTCAGATGTCTTTTAAGGGGGTTGAACTAACATTCACGTGAATGATGTAAAATCTACATATAAGGCCCGGAGCAAAAAAAACAGTATTCACCGACAAACATCATTGAGTCCAGATGATGAGTTTGTATGCCATACCAGTTTGCCAAGTCTCCAGAATGTTCCTGCTTGTTCATTAGAATTGAACTGTCCACATACTTTTTTTTAATTGTCAGGTGTTCACATACTTTTGGCCCCATAGTGTAGGTTCCCATTATCCATGTTTCTGTCTGGAGTAGCTGGCTGGCTGTTATGGTTACAATTATTACCTGCAGATCATAAAATACAAACAACCTAGTAAAGATAAGGCATATCCCAGAGATGCAGTTAAGTTCAATTATGTTGGGTCTGATAGCACTTCACATTAAAATATGTTCAAATTTAGCATTATCTTCTGTTATTATTATTAATGAACTTCTAGATCAGACTTCACAACTACTATTATCCACCTAGAGGTGGTATAAAATCCCACCTACTCTCAGAGGGAAAGAAGAAACCAAATAAAAACTGCCACTGTATTTGTTTATTTGCACAAATAACATTTAATATCACAATATAGTACAATTATGAATGTTTTATTTTATTTCAAGCATCCTTACAATTTTTTAATACTGTCCTCGATAAAGACCAACATAACCATATAGAGATCTGTAAATACTATAAATAAAATCTTTAGCAAAGCAAAAATCCTTTATCACATTGTTTCTGCATACATCAATCAAAACTCAAATAGACAAAATATACATTACACACATAATTGTATTTGCCACTGATCGATAATGTCATCTTAATTTATTTATTTAAACATACAGATGGCAATCAGGAGTAGAAAATTTGAATCTCAGATCAGTCAGACAGACTCAGTATTATTGCCTTTTTTGACAGCTACAGGTCAGAGCTTTGCCCAGCACTTCCAATTCATTCTAAATATTTGGAGTTCTGTTCCAATAGCCTGAAAAATTTGTTTAAGAAAATATTCTCTCATACATGGCATGTTATGTGATCAAAGTGACAGTTGTATTATATGATCATTTACACTCATTTGAAGAGTTATTGAACAATTTTGAAAATAAATGTTTACTGTAAAAAAAATATAAAGTATGCAGTATTTTCTTAGCCTAGATAAACAAAAATATATACTTTCTCTTGTTTTGGAATATTAAAAATCAAACAAAGACAAATCAGATTTTCATATGGCTTTTCATGAGTTCTTTCACACATTAAAATCTTTTACCTGAGGGCTATAACTATAAACTGGGATTTTTGGGGGGTAAATTAACATGCCAATGGATCAGAGGCATATGTAAAAAACCCCAAAGTGAGTGATGGAAGGTGTGCTACAGGTATTAAGGTACACTCTGTGACCACAGTGGGAACTGTGAATACAATTAAGAGGTACTCTGCCTCCTACATACCCATAGCCATGACTGTAGATTTACAAACCAAAAGGGCTGTAGTCTGAAGAATCATGAGTTTACTCTGCATATGTTTGATCTATATAAGCAGTGCTTTAAACAACAGAATAAAAACTTCTTGCACCACTTATAAATAGCTCTTATAAACTACATGACTGCAAAAAAAAAAGGCATTTTAAGGTGAGGCAGACAGAAGCTCCTCAATCCCAATTAGCAGTTCATATTGTACCCTCGACTGAGTTGAGTTTGGGTTGGTCAGTGTGATCTGGCCTAGCCTGAGACACGTCCATACTGATGGTACCGGTTCAGGTCTGATGGTACTTCTGCAGGATCTTCACCACACTCGCATGGCCAAACTGCACCACATCATCCAGAGGGATGTTTCCCCCACCTTTACACACAGGAACTGGATTTACTATAATTCGATGAAGCAAAAAGCCAATTCTGATAAAGAGGAGATTGGAAACATTAAATCTCTTTCACCTGTCTTTCACAAAGGGGTTCACTTTGCATGTCAACATCCACTTGGCCTGAAAAAAAAACATCAAAGCCAACATTTCATGCTAAGATTTTTAAGAATATTCACAGTGGTTTACAAAAACATACATAAATGTGTGGGGTTTTTTTTTAAGTAATATGTATTTATTAAAATGAACCCTCAGTAGAAGCAACATGAATTGCTGTACGACAGTCTTAGTACTTCTGGTCTAAATCCATGGATGACAGAGCAAACCTTTAAAAAAAATTTTATATACAATTAAAAAATGCACAACATGAAAAAAAAAAACATCTAAATAGTCACAAAGAAACCAACATAGCTCTATTAAAAAGTGAGGCTAGTAATGAAACACTGAACAGCTGCGATTGCTCATGAATTAGCATACCGCCTGAGGGCTGAAACATCTCCACTCTGAGCTGCAAACATCAGGTTCATCACAGACTTGTTCTAAATAAAAACAGTTGATCAAATAAAGACTGAAGGAAAGTGGTACTGAAGTTAAATTACCATGTAATGTACTTAATGTAGAGGAGTTTCTGTCCAACAAGAAAAAAGCCACCAAAAAGATTCACTGAAAGGTGTATTAATGTGCAATCTGTCACTACAAGCAGACCACCTCAAGTCTACAAATAGTTAAATCAGAAAACAAATAAAGGGACATCCAGGTATAATAGTTAATTCACATGAAGGCAATGCAAAATGGACTAAAAATACTCAGCCGTCAGCAGTCAAACATCAATCAAACAGCAGTCAAAACACACCTGAATGTATATCTTTCCATAATCCTAAATACATTCTGATCTAAGGGCTGATGTTTGAATTTTATTTTAATTCTAAAAGTTTATGTGACCACGAAGTGCCAGGTTTGCCTGATCGATGAGCAGCTTTATTAAAGAACAGACAACAGATGTAAGAACACAACCGCAGTACACAAAGGAAGTTACCGGCTAAAAAAGGAGTCAGAGGTTAAATAACACAAAGAAATCCAAAAACTGAATCCAAAAAAACACAAAGCCAAGAGGGTAGCCAAAATCAAAAAACATAACAAACATTCAAGATACTCAGGATTAGGAGAGTAATGACAACCTGACAATGCTTCACCAGCAATACGATGAGTGTCAGCGTGAGTGGCAGTGTTGTAAGGAATCTGATGTGTATGAATGGGGGACAGGTTTGTGTGATTGAACTGTAGCTGCGGCAATGGTTAATATCCAAGGGAGGAGGACCTCTGGTGGAGATGGGAGATTCACTATGTATGAGTTTATTTCAAAAACAAAAACAAACAAGCAAAAAAAAAATGTAATATATTTTGTCATATGCCTCCTCAACATGTATTTTTCATCTAGAACTGTAGTTCCTAAGCCAGCAAGTGCCAGAGCAAACTGCTGGAAAAGCATCCTGGGATGGCAGCTAATGAAGCTGGTAGAGAGACTGGCAAGTGTGCAAAACTGTTGTCAAGGCAGTGAGTAGCTACTTTAAAGATTCAAAAAATGTAAAATAGGAAAAGCAGAAAAAAGAAAGAAAGAGAAGGTAAACTTTTAACTTTTAAGAAGTAGACCTTTAACTGGCACTGATATTGTTGAATTATATATGTGCACTGTAAGAATTCTGTTTTATCACACTAAGCTAAATGTGTTTATTATATTAGCAGGTAAATTAAGATTTTGAGCAAGACTTAGTCATGCTGCAAAATATTCTTAATTTAATATTTTCTTAGCTTAGCTTCACTATTATAAGTAAGCACCCATTTACTGCGCAGAATATGTCCTCTTATTTTGCCTTCAGCTTTTAAAATTAGGCAGGATTCACTAGGACAGAGCAACAGTGCCATCTGCTGGACAGAATCTCCCTCGGCCAAGCGGTTTGTACTGCCCTGTTGCCCTGCACAATTCCCATTTTCTAGCTTACCTGATTACACACATGATCATGAGCTGGTGAGTATAGTCAGGTGGGACAGAGCAGGCACAAATCCTCAGTGCAGTGGAACACCAGGGTTGAATTAAAAAAACAACACGTTCCAATTTTGCCAAACTATCTAACTATAACTTTGGCTTCTCACCCTGTCATCATCATACATACAACAAAGACAACAGTTCCTGAATAAAGATATTGTTAATACAGAAGGCAGTAAAACAGTCCATTCAATTGGCCTGTATAAATCTTTTAACTATAACAGCGCGTTGCATATTATATTAAAAACGTATCAGGTTTAAAGTTTACCTGGCAGAACTGGATGCCCCTTACACTGTTCCCCACCTTGTCCAGAGGTGGTGACCAACACCAGACCCCCATCACATTGGGGACTACTAACAACACAACCCCAGACACCCCTGACTTTGCAGGTAATCCCATCTGAAATATAAGAAGATATAAAAAAGCCTCTTGGTTGCCTCTTCATGTCATTTTCACAATACACACGAGGGACCAAATATCAAAATATATTACTTTAAAGAGGTGCCCATTTAAGCCCAGCTGGACACAAAATGACCAATGCCAAAGCTTGGGGATTTTGTTGGGTCCTTAAGAAAAGCAAATCAGTGACTCACATGGATGGCGAACTGGCCGGAGTAGTCATACGTGCCACATGAGTGCATGAGGCTGAGGGTGTTCTTCATGGCCTCGCTGCTCAGCACACGTTCACCCGTGATAGGGCAGATGCCCCCATTAGCCAGTGTGGCTGCAATCACACTGCCTGACTCGCATGTCACCTCGATGGATCACAGCTGGTGGGGGGTACAGGGTCAGTGGCTGTGTATGAATGTATGGTAGTTGGACATGTGCAGTCATTACAGTAATTTCCAGAATGGCCCAAAAGCTTATAGAGAAGAGGGCACACTTAAATGACAAAGCTGTGTTACAGGCACTTTGTGAGGAGGATGGTGCAGTAATTAGTCCAGCTCACCTGGAAGTAAAAGTCAAGAGCATCGATCATATCTGCCCCACGAGGAAAAAACTGCAAACAGACACAGGGATGCAAGCAGTACTATTTATATTAGGCAGTTTAGGCAAAAGCTTGAAAAACATGCCAATTACTGTATGAACCTTTTTCTCTTTGAGATAGTAGCTTATTGCAAAGTTTCTGTCTCCTGTCTCCTTTTCTGATTGGAACCTGTACAACACAGTAATTGCAATACACAGAATCAATACAAACAAGGTTATGAACAGCAAGAAAATGCAAAGGTGAACACACGTGGCATTACTAAAGCCAACATATTCCATTCCTACCATTTTCTTCACAAAGTCCATAAGCTGGAGAATGCCAACAGAATGACTTAGTTCAAAATCTATTTTACATAAGTGTCAATAAACATATTTTAATAAACTATTCAGAAACCAAAAAAGTCATTTCTGTCACGTTTGCTGTTGAGTTATTAACAGTCAAATTTCTCTGCTTTGTGTGACCCAGGCTGGGAAGGAGAGAAAGGTAACGTGCATGAATAAAACATTCTACAGTAATACTGGGTGGTATACAACTGAATACATACATCTGAAATGACATATACATAAGATAATTCAACACCACCAAGCAATTAAATTAAAACACTGTGAAATTCTTGCTGATGTTTCAGTGCACTATTAAAGTTCACAATATGCACTATGAGAATGCACATTAAAATATTTTTGAAAGATCTGCCAAAAGGCACTCTAAGTTAGCTTGCATTCTTAGGGTTTGTATGACTTCTCTTAACAAATTATCATAATGTATACAAGTTTTTGTGTTATTGCAAGTTCCTTCATAGCCATTAAATGCTACTTCAACATTATATTAAATAACTGTTTAGAAGCCCCATTCATTCAGTGCTCACTTGTGCCCAGTATAGAAAACAGTGTCCAAGTCAAGAACTTGGATTCAAGTCGGCCTGTGTATTTATTAAACCTGCCTACTGTAACCTACTTTCGATCTGAGATAGAATAACAAGCACATACCGCCTATAAACATGTGCTTTAATTGGCTGGTCAGTTGCCCTCATGTTCACACCCCTCACTCCCCTCATACTCTCACAGCCCACATACACACACAGAAATGTGTATGCAAACATACACATACCCACACACCAACACAACCAAAAAAAGGGACATGTCAAAATATACGTTTGTTTTGTGACTTAAGATCTTGCCAACTAGATCTTAGTGATCTTGCCAACTAGTAACATCGAAAATCTTGTCCTTTTGTCCTTTTCTGTTTGGCCAGTGTATTTATCACAGGATACATGCTGAAAGCACCTAAATCAGTGTCACTGGGGAAGCTTACTTACAGCACGTGATGGAGATCCAGATTGTCGAATCAGAGCTAGGTTTGACTGTGGTATTAGTAACAGAGACATAGAACACCAGCAATCAAAGCGTTTTTTTTTACCTTGATAAGAGAGCTGATGACAATTGCTCCTGCTCCTAGGATTGTGAGGTTTTTCTGACAATTAAATACAAAAATAAACAAACAACAATTAATTAAAATAATTTTTAAAATGTTAATCACATAACAATCCCTTTCCCCACCATTTATTGTTTGCAGAAATATATGATCTTCTAATTAAAATAGAATCGACAATACTATATACAAAAAACTAGAAATTAATTACAAAAACAAAAAATAACTTTGGACCCCAGATGGTTAATACACAGTTATATAGCTATATTCTTGAGGTTGGATAGAATTTGTTTAAATGGGCAATGATGTTTGATGTTTAAATTTACTCTTTCTAAATGTTTGTTTATTCATAGTGGGGTCGAGGTACAAGCACTGCTCCTTTCAAGTCCACCACAGAGTTGTGTCCCCATAGTGTCAAGGGGTCTCCAAACACTGAGAAGCAGAATATTTCTCATAAATATTCACATTAAAAAAAACAAAAACAATTGCTTGTTTGGGAGAATAAATGAAATCTTAAAGTTAATTCTACCCTTTCGTTTCCAGATGCAAAGGACAGTAGTAGTAGTTGTTGTTGCTGTAGTAATAGCCTAACAGAATAGGTGTTAACGTACTATCTTCATCAAGGGACAGCTTGTTGAACTTGAACCCTCTAGGCTCCTTGCTCACGAATCGGTGCACATGCACGGTCCTGTGCTCGTGTACAGCGACAGCATACACAAGACTGCAGGCACAATGGCACTTTGGTGTTATCCACTGAGTGCCTGCCAAGATGTAGAATTTTGAAATTTAGAATTCTCTCACTTTCTGCTATAAAAGCAGTGAGGTATCTTACTCCAGTATAAAACCTAGTTCCTCACATAGAGATATCAGTCACATTGCTAACTGTTATTCCACTAAGAAATTAGTCACTTCTGTTTTATTCCTTCTGATTTCTTTCCTTCATTCATTCATTCATTTATTCATTCATTCATTTTAATTTAACTGTTGTGAGTTTAGGGTGAGTCAGAATTTTAGTGCTACAGACTAGTGCTACAATGGCATCTGTTACAGGAATTCATCTTTTTACCTCTGACCATCTGCTGTGTATATCGACATCCCCCACAGATTAGGACTAAATTTGGCAAGATGTGGAACGTAATCTGCTACCTGACACACAAAACACATTTTGGATTAATCTAACTTTGATTTTAGCAAAGGATAAAGAAAAACATAATTAAAAGAATAACACAAATACTTACTAGCCCATCGTTTCACTGTTTCACCGTGTTCTAGATCTGGTTTATGATGGCAACAAATGCTAAAAACTCAGGAATTATGAATTTCTTTCTAAAGGCCTGTGACAGCAGGACAATGTTCCCACCTACACACCTGACATAAACATAATGGTATGATCATATGATTCTTACATTCATGTCAAGACCTATCTAGTAACTAAGCAGTTTCTTTTTTACTGGTTGTATGTGGTCAGTTGTATATCTCAAAAAATAAGACATATTATCAACAAAAGAGGTTTGATGTACACTTTTAAAAATGCATGAGAAAGAACTAATAATTTTCTTTCATAATTACGCTTTAATTCAATCATTTTCATTACTCACATTTGAATCATTTAGACACACAGCAAAGTATGTCTCCACTATCTATTATAAATACTCCCACCACTAAACCTCTAAAATGGACATAACCTGCTGAGGGTCACTAATAAGTTTGATTTAATAAGACATATTCAGTATTAATTAGGCAACATAAGCAAATAAACACAACATTCAAGTTCGGTTTATTTGTCACATACATAGTCATACACAGTATAACTCGCAGTGAAATGGTGGAGAGTGCTCTGTCCAAACTGAGGAAAAGAAAACAGGAGTGCATAGAGAAAAATATATATATGCAAGATAAATATATATATTCTATGTATGTACAATATATATATTTATCTTGCATATATATATATTTTTCTCTATGCACCTGTTTTCTTTTCCTCAGTTTGGACAGAGCACTCAGTTTGGACAGAGCACTCTCCTGCAACATGTATGCATATAACACATGTATATGCAACATGTATGTATATAACACATATATTACATGTCTGCATACACTATGATACAGAGAACTTTAATTAGATATGTGGATGTGAAGAAGATAGAATCTACATTCTTCCATTGCTCTGGCACTGAAATGTAATTCCGATACAATTACAGGCACACTCATGCCATGTCATACTGAGTGTGTCTTATTGACTGTGTTTGTGTATCTAAACAGGTTTATCCTTAAATTTCAAAGTAGCAATGTATTATAATTCACATATTAAATCAACTTAATCTGTGTGCTTGACTGTACATCAGCGTTCAGTATGTAACAAGAAAAAGACCTAGTAATAAAGAACCCACTTATTAACCTCATAATAGCTATCACATCAAAGGGGTCAATAAAGCCTGTACAAGTTTAATCTTCCTTTGGAGTAAGCTCAGCTTCATACTCTACATTGTGATTAGTTTGTAAATGCTGTCTTAATGAAAACAATCATAAATCAGTCCAACAAAAACAAAAGAATTCTGTATTTTAAGCTTTATGAGCTTTGCCCACTCTTGGGTGACTGGGGTTTGTGTGAGCACGTTTTCCGCCAGAGTTCCAGACTGGTTGTCATCTATCTCTATATGTTAATATAGCAAATGTACTGGCTTTGAAAGTGCACACTCTGTGCTGTAAGTATGCACACATACCTTATTTCAAACCATCTCCATTGCACTGTGAATATCTATCCAAGACCTTAACAACAAAGCATCGAATAGAAGTTTAATAAGCATTTGTTGCTATGAGGTCATGAACAGCTCTTCTCTAACAAGTCATCCTTGAATTATGTATAGGAGCATGAGAGAAAGAATAAGAGATGTGTGAGTAGCACTCACTTGCGGAAGAGCTCCCGGTCCATCGTTGACTTCACTGACAGATTCCTGGACAGCTTGTCGCAGATTTTCCATGCAGTCCCGAAGACGAGGGTCAGAGGTTAGCAGTCCAGTGCTTTTAAGAGCCTGAGTGAGAAATCAACACAGCATGGTTCTCTCTGTAATGCACCTGTTCTTCCTTAAAAGAGCATCATAGCCTTCTATGAGGTGTGATCAGCACCACAAAATATAGGTTTGCATTTGTATTTGAAATGACTAAGTATGAATACAGTCATTATAATAAGAAACATTAACCTAAAATGTTTCTTCAGTTTATTGTATGAAACCCATCTGAAGCTAAATAAAGCTTAGTCCCTTTAGACAGAAAATTGACCAATTTTCAGTGAGCTTTCAACCCTATTTTCAGTTCCATCAGTCTCACAAAATTATTTCATTATTGATGACAAGTTTTCCTAACACATTACCCTACCATTTCCTCTACCTCTATATTATATCTTTACCTCTAAATTCTACATCTATATTATAGAGGTAAATTTATATCTTGTTTAAGTAAACGTGTTTCTTTAACCACAACGTTTAAAATTAGACTAAAATATCAATTAGATTTATTCTGTTACTCAGCTTCATTGAGCTAAATATTTAAAACTCACCTATTTATAGCGTATGAGGCCTTACAGGGGAACCCCATTTAAGATCACAGCAACTCAAACTGCGATCGCATCCAGGACAGCGATAGCCCACCGGTGAGGTTTACAGACAGTGGTAACGAGTTCTGCGTGCGGTGTTCAACCATCCGTTTGTACTCACAGCAATTAACTGAGAGATGGAGACCTTCTCCTCTCCATCCGTTATAGTTTAGAAAAGCAAATATTCCATTCTTGAGAAAAGGCCTTCATCTTTTCTATCACTGTGTAGTCATAAATTAAAATGTCAACATATGTGTTTTTACAGCTTAGGCTTTGTAACGCTCTTGTTGACATGAAGGCCAATTAAAACCTACAAGTCTACACTGAATAAGGTAAGTAGACTTACAGGTTTAATGGTAGATGTACAGTACAACATGCTCTTTACTGAGGTAAACCTGTGTTGAAGACCCGGTATGGAATTACATCTTCTGTCTTGAGAAACTGCACGAACCATTGTAGTAACAACCCAAAAGCTTGTTTTAGAAAATCCTGTAACAAGAAACTCAACGACTCCAAAGTTAGTCGACCGTAAGGTCCTAAAACTGTGCATCATCCACTTTAACATAAGAAGTAACAGGCCAGGTGTAGTAAAAATAAATAAATACAACGAGCGTTTCTCGACAGTCAGCGAACAGTTCACTTACGTCACGAAAAAAAAAAAGCGCAGTCGAGTGGTCGCGCGCAAGTGCGACGTTCACTATGGACTTCAGTTCGCCAATACTTAAACAGTGACGTTCCCCAACAAGGGTAATTACGAAAAATGTTTCATAAAATGATGGGGAGGCGGGAAAATACTTGAGATAAAAAGAAATATATCTGATCGTGAATTTTAAAATTATGAAGAAAATTACTTCTATGGCAGCACTATGCTGCTGAACTAGTTGTAGCCCTCTGGTATAGCCAGGACAATAACCTATGAGGGATGAACAGTACAGCTTCATGCAACTTCATTTAATTTTATATTGATTGAATGTACATTGACTACACTGAATAGTGATTAAGTTTATGAACAGAAATGACATCAGAAAATACTTGCGTAGGTCATTATCCCATTATAACACTTTTATTTGACATTAATAGTCAGCTGTCAAGAAATTTTATTTCGGTAACAAGGGATAAAGGTAGCTGTAAATGGCACATATGAGCGAACATTTCTGGCTTACTGTCAGCTAAACCGATTAAGTCTATTAAAATGCAAAGCTGTAAGAATGCACCATCAGGACGAACATTTTGCAATTGCACCCATCAAGCCACGAAGTAGGTTACTTCAGCTACTTTGTGTCACTTAAACACAAAGGTATGACTTAAAAGTACAACATAATAGTCACTTTGGGTGGGGTACTTCCAAACACCCCTAAATTACCCCAGCTACACTATAAAGAGTTAGGGTCAAAATTAACAGAAATATAAATCTATATGCTCTTCGCTGGACGGGGCATCACAAGCCTTAGCCCAACGTCAACAACACAGGATGGCATGTAGGAAAGCGGGATCCAGAGCAGCTTGGCATCCCAGCCAGGACTGTACCGGGTCCTTGGATGAGCAGCTGTCAAAGCATGCTCCATGCAGTTGGTCACTCTGCTCAAATCACTGTCACAAATAGCATTCATAATAACTCTCTGTATCTTGATATCTGTATCAAGAAAAGCAGACACGAGTTACTTTATTGTGGTAACAAATGTGGTAAAAAAAAAAAAAGCTGCCACGTTCAGTCAGGAGCGGTACCAGGAAACTGGTATATGATGCTACTTTGGGCCCCAATGAAAAAAATGTGCCTAATGTTCTAATACGTTTTTAGGATCATTCGAAAGTGGAATTAGGACTCAGAAAGAGCATATTCAAAATATGCAGGTATGAACATATTATTTAGTAGCCTATATTACCAGATATACTCACACTTCTCCAGATATTTTTCTCCATAACTATCCTTTACTTCTGGAGTCAGCTGTTGCCAAAGGCGGTGAAGCTCCTTTTCAAGTGGTTGCAGGCTTGTCATCTGTGTCTTGAAGAATCCAGGTTCAATTATACAAACTTTAATCCCAAAACACTGAATATCCCTTCTGAAAAGAAATAACAAGGTTTTCTTTACTGCACACAATTGAATAACAGCATCGAATTCACTAGGTTATAAGTAACAAGACCTTTACATCAACAGAATGTTTTTCCTCTGATTTTGATTGCAGCAACACTAAATTTGATGTTTCTGTGTTGCTGAACATATGCTTGATGATAAAAAGAGCTGTTCCCTTCAGCCCTTCAATGTGGAGGTACCTAAGGCAGTCAGAGAAGGATTCCACCCCAGACTTGGAGATGCAGTAGCCGCCTCCGTTCACTCCAACCCTGCCCAGCACAGACGCTATGTTGACGATTCGGCCGCGGGCCTTTTTGACAATGGGCAGGAAGTTCATGGTTGTCTCAATCACACCAATCAAGTTTGTCCTCAGAGTGCTCTGGAAGTCCTCTATGCGCATCCACTCAGAGGGACCCATGGGTAGAGATCGGCCCGCATTGTTCACTATGCCCCATAGTCCTGCCATTACCAAAAATGTAATTCGAAGAAGCAGAGTATAGCAATGATTTACAACATCTAGGGAGAGTTTGGTCTGATAAGGTCTATCTTCTTCTTTTTAATTCATTCAGAGACAAATTCAGCAAAGAACAAAGCAAACAACAGTGCCTCTAGAGCTACAGTATTTGTTACTGGGGCAGAAGTTCTAAGGTTTAGCCACTGTACCCCCTAACATATCCAGCCATAAAAAATGTACAAGTTCCTTGGTCTAAATGTCACGGTATGGCCCCTCCTCCCAAATTCTCCCTGTGTTTGTGTGTGTGTGTGTGTGTGTTCGTGCCTCCGTATGGCCACGCCCTCCCTGTGTTTCACACCTGCTCCTCGTGTGTTGTTAGTGTGTGAGTATATAAGTCTTTTGTTTAAATGTGAATATTGTCAGTGTTTCATCCTGCAATAGTCTAAGCGCTATGTTGTCTTTTGTGTTTAACAATAAACATTGTTGTATGTCATACGGCACCTCTTTGCATCCTGCCAATCCTCCCTGCATCACATTAAAACTGTAAGACTTCGAGAAAATTTATGGCAACTGTCCCTCACTCCTTCTCTATTGGTGGCTGTCAAGGTTGGTCCCTCCCCTAGCATCCTGGTCTTTTTGGCAACCCTGTCTTTTGTCTGTGTTGGTTTATTTGCTAATTTATATATATATATATGACACACACACACACGTTATCATGTTTCCCTGATCTGTTCATGTTGGCTCTGGGACCCTGGACCATTGTAACGATTCTTAATAAACCTCGCTCTTCTCAGCATTTGCATCCACCTCGCTATCACTCCATGTTACAACAGCATGAAATATACCCACCTTTATCTCCAACCTCCTCCTGTGTCCATTCCAAAGCTTTCTGAATGCTTGCAGTGCTGGTCACATCCAGTATGCAAGTCTTCAGATAGGGGCCCGTGACCCGCTTCAGGTCATCGGCCCCCGTTTCTGTAAGACAGCCAGCCAGGACACGAAAACCATGTTTGTCCAGCTTCCTGCACAATAGGTGACCGAAGCCGGAGTCACAGCCGGTGACAAACACGTACTTCTCACAGATCCTGTCAATCTTCAGACTGTCCCGGTACAGCCATACAAAGATCCACAGCAGCACACATGCACCAATAGCATATGTTACATGTTCCTTACTGAGGTAAGAGAAGAGAATGTATACACACATTATTTGATATTACACAGCATATGACTCAAAGGTACCCTCTCATTTTGGTACTAAAAGTAACATGACAGCATTTATACAGAACCAACAGCCATTTTAAACTGAAGTTGCTTTATAGTAGTTTATTACTGTTTGTAAACAGTGTAATGAAGAATTTAAAAATTATTTTAAAACGTAGTGCCTCATGACAAGGGTAAAAAAAATGAGCCAAAGATGTAGTTCAAGGGCATCAGTGATGCAACCCTAACCCTAACATAGAAAAACAGCCTTAAAACAGTCAAGTTAAAACTGTTATCGAGAGACGTTAAATGAGATTTGGATATTAAAGAAGGTTTTTTATTTGGAAATTCTATTATGTCTTACAGTGAGATTGTATTCATGATGTTTTTACAATGTTGCAGTCATTCTCATATTCCTACCCTATATATTCATATATTTGTTCCATGTCCATGGTTGGTCCGGACTGGTATGGGTTCTAAACAATAAACTGTAAAAAATAAAATAAAATACATTTTTGTTAAATTCACAGAAAAAAAAACAAACAAAATACAGAAGAAGAAGAATATCTTGAGAATCCAATGAACCAGGAGGCTATATCAACCACTTCAGACAAAAAGTAAATAAGAAAAATAAATTAATTTGCAGCTGGAGGGAATGTACAGCTAAATATATAAATGTGTGGATGCTTCACTTCTGTCACTTAAGCCACCAGAGCAATCAATGGGAATGTCATCTTTAATACAAACTGTGGCTACTGTGATGCAATAAGAAAAGCAGCTGAGAGGCAGACACATCATCGCTATCGATCATGTATAGTTTTTAAGTGTGTAAATGTTACATTAATTATATATTATTCATAAATAAGTTATTACACTTAAAATGTGCACAGACTTACTTCTAAATTGTGCAATGTATGAGTTTTGCCTATATTTGGCCTCAGGAATGCCCCCCTTCAGTCTTCAAGTCTGCCAACACAGAAGGGAAGCACTTTCCTTGGTACCACTTTTCCATACTATACATGACATATGAGTATACTGGAACAAAACAAAAAAAAACTATGGCTGATAGAGAAATTCTGAAAACATATTTGGATTCAGTGTGCAAAAATACCTAATAATCTTTCTTTTTTAACATTTCTGTGATGGACTAAGGCATGTATGATTGGTCTATTTGTTTATTTGGATCCCTGTGTACATAGGGTTCTTGTGTACATAGGATTTAAAGCATTATACCAAATTAAATTATACATGGCCGGATTAACCATATAGGCTATATATATATATATGCTCCAGTCTATAGGTTTCTAAACTAATTATAAGCAATATTACACGAACATCTTAAATAGGTTAAATTATATTGTTAGACTCCAGTCAGTTTAGGCTAATACAAAGATGTTAATAATAACAATAATATAAAGGTAACAGTATATTTACAGCGAACACTGCTGCAATATTATAAAGCTGCAGTAGAAATCCGTTGTTAGTTAATAGTTATCCTGCATGCTATTTTATGCAGGCCGTGGCAAGCGAGACATAGCGATAACCTAAACATGCATTATAGCTGGGTTGTATATCTGCACTGCACTTTCGGTGTTTGTTATTGGATTATTGTCGTTGAAGATGGCGGTACGCGAAGAAGTTACAAGAAATTACCCCCAAAAAAAACAGAAGGTAGGCTATTCGCAACGTCAAACACATACGTGGATAGTTCCGGATAGCTGGACACTTTGAGTCCGACCGAAATAACACTTCCATGCTATACAGTACGCGAAAGCAGTACGCGAGAACGGGTAGTGTGTCCGAATACTTGGTATTTATTCAACAGTAGCCTATGTGAAAAGTCCCCGGATGACTTAATGTTTCAGGTACTATCAGTTCGCCAGGAGAACCACTGTAGATAGTTGATCATTGCAGTTGGACAGCATTGCTCTGAGCGCCGCAAGAACAACGGGCTTCATACAAGAATTTATTTATAGTCAATTTCTCGTACTTTTGTCGTAAAGTCAATTCGTACGACAGTGCGAATTACGACAACAATATTCTTTGAATTATCTAGAGATAATGCGCATGCTTGGTTTGGACAAGGGGATTTTACTGCTTTATTAGTACTGGAGAGTCACAAACTATTAGATTAGATTTCAGTTATCTGACATTAGTTATCTGACATTGGTCATAGATTATGCATTGGAGCCTTACATGCACTGTGTTTTGTAATGCATGCAAAGTCTTAAGGCTCTTAGGGAACAAAGAGACATTGTTACCAGTACGGAATGTCTCCCTGAAAAGAAATCCAGAGCCAGATCCCATAAGCTTCTCATTCCTTGAAACCTGTTAGCTTCAAGGATTACAGGCATGGAGACGGACAGTGAACACACAAAATTATTTCTATGATAATATAAATGAGCCCTGCTATCAAAGGAAAGGTTTTTGAAGATGCAGAAGATGTCTTACATCATCAGAAGCATAGTGGTAATAGATGCAAAGACAAAACACATTTATTCCCTGTCTGTAATGATGACTGGTCTTCATTTAGCCAGTTCATAAAAATCACAAGAAATGTTTGAAAAAATGTAAAGGTTCCTTTTAATATAATCTGATGATAATGCTAATTCATGTATAATCTTTTCATTTTCTTCCCTTTTAAAGATGTTACAAGTAATTAAAAAGGGGACTCTGGTAAAACATTGAGATCTGAATTTTCTGGCTTGATAGAGCAACAGAAAGAGTCACATTTTGTAGAATTCCACATGAAAGTATGGCTGAGCAGGACTTTAGTCTGCAGACAATTAGTGATTGTCTTATGTCAGTCATTGAACTCAATGTAAAGCCTAAAATGTGTCTTAAACCTGTTTTGGCACCATCTGTACACAACCAAATGTTCTACAGTGATCTTTCATAAGGGCTAAACAATGAAATTAATTACAGTTAAAAGGTTAACATTGTTCTTACCTGTTTCTTTGTGAAAACACTGCACATTCTCACAGTCGCCTCCTGTGTGCAAGGAGTTGGCTCTATGGACACTAAATGCTTTATATGCTATAAAGAATGCTTTATTTCTTGGGTTTATGCCTTTAGACGCACAGTTTGTGATCTCCACGCTGTGGGAAATGCTTCTTACTTTTGTGTGAGAGAGACATAAGGGGGTAGAGCAGGGATTGAGAGAGGGAGGAAACCTGAAGGGACACAGGGACACTGTTTGCATTTGGTATGGTACCTGCAACCAAGAAAAATGAATTGCCAAGATCACTATCCTTGATGAATAAGGAATTATTTGCCTTTTTTAAAATCATTATCCAGACATTTGAGCAGTGAAGCTAAAATGGAGTTGGGGGGAGGGGGGTGTCCTATGCTTGTGCAAACAATTTGTGGATTATTTTCACACTAAAGAACATGGTTTTAGAGCAGGGATTTGTACATTCATAATAGAGCACAAATATGTTGTTAAATACATCTCCAATGATTTTGAAGACATCCAGGATGCTTTTGCAAAATACCATGCATGACCAACATGTAATCCTAAAAAAATAGCATGTTTAATTAGTGTGCAAACTCCTTTCCTCCATGTCTGACAACGGTTTTCCATGTGATTTTATGGCTTGTATATTACACCAGTTCAAGATGCATCTCCATTTCAGAAAATGAATTGCAGTCCTAGTTTTATACATTTTATGAAAGCTGCCACAGACACCCCATACACTATTTTCAGGACATAACTACCACAGTGCTGTTCAGTAGTCACTTACTTCGGATGCAACATAACTGCTGTCATTTGCTTTCATGCAATCTACAAGGCCATTTGCTGAGAAACATTAGTCCCTCTTTACCAGAGGAGATCAATCCAACCAGTGACGTCCCTTTGACGTTCTGGGAGCGTCTTAGACGGACTTGACTCTTTATTCCTTATGCAGCTTAAACTAAATTCCCAGGTGGTTGCTATGGGTTGTTGCTAGCAGGGTGCCAAGTAGTTGCTGTAGTGTTCTAATTATGTTGATTATATATAAAGTATTGTTCTGAACTGGAAAAATTAGCATTTTTGTTTTTTCACCTGGAGAACTGGGTTTCAATAAACACCTCATTCTGAACCCTAACCTGATGCAGACCCACATCTGTTCCACCAGACCATCACAGGTCAAGGTAAACAGGATAACCTGTGCCATAATAGGATTAGTACAAAGTAACATGAGAAATACAGAGGAGAACACTCTTGCCCCACATTAAAATGAATAACGCCAGAGAAACTGATAACCTCTTAAAGCTCAGGTTCTACAGGGCTGTTTGCTTATACCCTGCCACCCTAACCACTGTGCTCAAACAACTCATTGAGAATGTTACATTATAAAAAACAGGGTTTATTATAGTGAACAATAAAACTACTCAGTATTTTAGACATTTCTTATGTATCTTTTTAGCACAAAAACTAAGCAGCACCGTGGTCACATGGCTAAAATGAAGTTTCCAGACGAAACACATCAACATAATTTAGCAAGACCCCTCCCAAAGCCCACCCTCATGGCATCCTTTATGGGTTTCAAAGTTAAAGATATGCTGAAGATGAAGATAACATTTGGTTGCTGCATCTGACAATGATAATAAATGAGCTAGTAGTCCATCTCATGTCTTCACGACTTTCCATCTACGACTTCAGCAGGTGGAAGGGCTAGGAGGCACGATGTCCTCGACTGGCTGCGTTGCTGGGGCAGATTTGCTCTGCCGTGCGAGTGAAAATCCCGTCTAGGAGGAGGTAGCCTGCAACTGCCCTTTGTGCACGTACTCCAGCGCTGTGGCAATCGTCCGCATGTCCATCTCAATGCTGCGTGCCCAGTTTTCCACATCCCCGATTTCCTGGGAAATGAAGGAAGATACATGGGTGGCTATGCATCTTAGGTCTCCAAACTGCCTGGACAAAACATCTACAGACTGCCCATCTCAGGGGGGATAGAAGTTGGCCATTTCGATCTGATGGTTCGGGTAAGGGTGGGCATGGTTGAGAGTCACAGCTGAAATAGGCAGGGATATATATATATATATATATATTATTTATTTTTTTTAATTATTATTTATTTATTTATCTATTTATTTTTTTAAGTTGCCATGTACCTCAATCCATCTAATTCTATTCAGACTTGTTCCAAACATTGGACTGGATAAATGTGGAAACAGACAACGTCTGTAACAGAATTTGTTTGTTGTTTTCAGGAACATTCTAGATAAATATTCAAGAAGATGGAAATTATTATTGTTTGTTGGGAAATTACAAGTACTTTAGCTCCAGTTTGCTTAACTGTATAGATCTGCAGACTTATCCAGTTTCTTCTAATGTAGTTATTGTAACATGAAAGTCAAAGTCAACTTTGTCATTCCTTCTCACCACAGATATATTGAATGAGGAATAATGTAGTTTTTTCAGTGCTACATTTTACATGAAACAGAAGCAGACAGTACTGCAAACAGTGTAATATTAATATCAATATCCAGATAGCAAAGAAATGTTATGACATGTTATGATCACTGACCTCATCTGAGACTCAAAAAATTATAAATCCCAGTCACAGAAAATGAGTAAAGTTTCTGTTGGGTGTTTTTTTATTTGTTTTTCATCAGATGCATTTAAAGAATATTTCCATACAACTGAGCAATTGGCTACATGAAACTGGCATGCTAGCACACAGTCACAACAAATATCAAGAGACACCGGTTCTTGTCATCCAAGCTTTCTTATGCCCATTTCCTGTAAAACATCTGAGTTATGACCCTGGCCTATTGCTCAAGACATATCCCGATAGTGATATGAAGTATGATGTGCAATACCCAAAAATGAACATGAAAAGAACATACATCCTGCAAGGGGAAATAGTGGACTGAGAACAGTGTACCTTTAAGGCCTGGTTGAAGCCCTCCACCATGTTGATCCACTGAGCTGTCTGCTTGGCAAATTGACCAGCTTGCACCTGCAAAGTCTTTACTTCATGGTCCAGCTTGCGTTGATTAACATAGGCCTGGGCCACACTGTCAAATAACAATGACAGAGATAAACTGGCTACGAACATACAAGAGAGGACTCTATGCAAACATCCTGCATTTCAAGCTGGTTCATTGAACTTGCAGAATTGCAGTTAACTCTTGAAAAGAAATAAAAATAGTTTTAATGTCATTATATGTTTATATACACTTTTAATGATATAAAAGGGACAAATGATGTAATAAGCATGTTGAGTTGCACTGGCTGTACCCCACATTTAGGTGATCCACTAATGCCTCCGTTAAACAAGTGGCTGCCACTATAGCTTCACGACGACGTCTCTCTGTGGTAAGGAGATATGTTAAGAGTAGGGACCTCCAACACTACAGTAAAATCATGAAAATGTAATGTCCAGTATTATTGATCAGTACCATTTGATTATCTATATTTAATTATCCATTAAAATAATACTACTATGTCCACTCAGCTGATGTATTTTCTCCCAAAAAGGTATATTAAAAATAAAACTGGCTCAAATTCTAAATGTATCCAATACAGTCACCAAATCAGTTATTTTACAGTACATTTGTTATACTTGAGATCAGTCTGGGCCATGGTTCAAACTGCTTAATGATATTCGTGCTTTCCCTCTTATAGATTCAGATCTTATAGGCCTTTATAACTCACTGAGAGCTTGTATTAGGTATGTTAAATGAGGCAGAATACCCCGGCCCCGGTGTTTCTACTCAGATAATCCTTCGCATTCAGAATGCAATCTCCGTCTTCTCTGGTGTTACATAAGATAGGTAAAATGTCTGAGCTTCGCTGAGCATTGTAGTTAGCTAACTACTAAAGCAAAGTGAATCTGATTCTGGTCAGGTCCAAATAAGCCTAATCATAAAATCGAAACAATAACACCATACTTTTCTTGATTCGCATATCCCTGCAAGCTAACTACATTAACGCTAGCCAGCTAGCTGTTATTTTGATTACTGTGATTGTTAAAGGTTTTTCTTCAGATAGAGTATGGCTAGAGTATTTTAAAGGGACGCACACAGCAGTCCGCATAGTTAACGGATAGCTATACTAACCTACCTAAATTACACCAATTAGCTATCGCTAGCAACATAATCTAGGTTAGCTAGGGTTCATTCGCCAAATTCTGTTGAGCTACCCAGAGAACTAGCAACGTCATACCTTGAAGCTCTTTTCTTTCGTTTTGTTTTGCTTGGTGTTCTTTTAAAAGCCGTGAGAGCATTTTGCTTTTTTATTGTAAAATAAATTTGTACAGAAAAACAATCGTTTAGACCACCGTAGTTATTGACTGTACATTTATCAGATTCCCGTGACAATCTTAGCTAGCTAGCTATAAATGTACGGATAGCAAAGAGGATCAACCAAATCTTCACTATAAAAGTCCGAATGTTATGAGACAGAAGAGAATAGAAAAGAAAGCATAAAATCCGAACTGCGATGAGTGTTGAGGAGTAACAGGGAGGGAAATAATAAAACAGCTGGTAGAGACTTTCAAAACCATATGGAAAATGGAAGTGGTACTTTCACCTTTTCTTTTGCTGCAAGAGAATGCGTGTTGATGCATGATATAGTATTTAAGCGCGATTCCTTTGGCCAAGTTCAAGACATCACTTGAGTGTATATTCATTTGTTTTGTGCTCACAAGACAATTTTCAAGTCAATTTCATAAATCAGAGACGGATTAAGTCATTTCAAAGTGTCCAGCATTAAGCATATATCAGATAAGCAGATACGTAAATCGTTTGCAAGACTTTTATTGCACCAAGTTGATAATATCAATAGGACACATTTCCTTAAAGAGTTCCCCGACTACAACCAACGCTCAGAATTCGTTACCGTTAGAGGATGCTGCATAAGAAGCCGTGTTTTTGTCATGTATAGAGGACACTCGATTGTTCAGTGAATTTGCAATTTTGAAACTGTTGTGCGCCTGGTTAGTGTTGTTATACCTAAGTTAGATCAGAGAGCATCGTTTAGTTTGTCCGAATGACGTAGCTAGCTAGCTAGGTAGTTAGCTAGATAGATAGGTAGTTAAATTAGTATAAGAGCTGACTAGTGGTGGTGTGTGATAATGCTTTTAGATTGCTAGAGTTTATGTCACGCTAGCATGTTATGCATCCTCCCAGCTTGTATTAGCCTTAAGGTCCATTGTCTAGGGAAGTCGAATGGCATATATCTGTTTTCTGGTGCTATTACAAGTTGAAGCAAAACGCCAGGCCTTCGCTGAGCATTGTGCTATGTCAAAACTATGAATCTGAGAAATTCAAGAAGTGTCGGAGCGTGTTCCCTTTTGAATGGGATAGAAAAACAAGGTAATGAGGTCTTGCCTGCTAAGTTAGATATCTAATCGCTAGATGATTACACTAGATGATTACAAGAAACGTCTTAGGCTAATCTACTATACGATAGCTACTGTTTTGTCAGGTTTTTTTGGACATTGAGAACAATCAGTGATGGTGTCTACAGAACATATTAAGTTGTGCAGCGATTACTGGTCACATTAAAAGGCTTTCCCCCAAAGGAACTCTCATCGCTGATTATTGCCCTCCAGTGCCTGATGTACAGCTAATATTCTTTGGGTTAGCCTTTAATGCTATTTCAATGTTTACTACAGGACGTCCTTGTGCAGAGTGACTTACAGAAGTGCTTTGTAGTCTCTATCAAATATATATCCTCATATGAGCATAGATAGGTCAGGGTCAAGAATACAACCAGGCTAAAACCCTGGCTCGAGTGGAAAAGAAGACAGTAAAAGATTTTGTTTTTTTTTTTCTTTCCGGGTGGGGGTGGTGAGTGCATATTTTAGTGCTTAGTGCTGCTCTGAAGAGGTGAGTGTCTCAGGTGTATGGACAGCCAGGGGAAGTTCAATCCACCACCTGGTTACCAGGATAGAGAAGGTGTATGTCTTTGTTGTGTCATTGAGGGATAGTCGAACCCCATTTTCAGCACTTGTTTTATTTGTATTATAGATAGTGTGCATGATTGCATGAGATGCCTCCACATTAGGTTCATATAGATATGCATATACAGAGTGCTTCAGTCTTGATATAATGTGAATGCAACAAAATATGAAAATTGTGTGGTGGCATATTAATTATATACTGTTTGCCAGGTGTGTTTTCTGAAAGCGCTTGCAAGTGCTGTGGTTTGTAAGACAAATGGAGTAAATTAATACACAAGCTCACCCCATAGAAAGGACAGGGCTTAGTACTGGCATTAAAACACAATAACTCTAATTGAGGGAATAGGTTAAGAATTATGTTAAATTGCGCAATGCCATGTAGGACTTCTCTTTAACTGCTGTGTTCCTAAATTCCTAAAGTAAGTTTAATCTGGAATCATCATAAACTGAAACTATTTTGGACCAGCTATGCAAATTATTAGGCCATGTGTTTTCTAAGCACTGTTGACTCATTCTCACCATCCGAATCCTAATGGCAGATGCTGACTCGAGGAGAAAGAGAAAGATAGCAGAGATAACCCAGGCTCTGAATACGACCCCTGTGGACGTGGCGGTGCTGAGGAGGATGGCAATTAGTGAAGGGGGGCTTCTCACAGACGAGATCCGTTGCAAAGTCTGGCCCAGACTTCTTAACATCCCCGTAGAGAGCATACCTGAACAACTTGGTAAGTTCACTGTACTTGTATTCTGCCTCAATCTCAGTCAACACTGAACTGTAACACAGATCTAGAGTGTTATTGACTAGTGATATGGGTAGAATATATGAAGATTAGGTTTGATTCACTTATTTTCCAGAGGAGGTGCAGAGAGAGAATAATAAGGACTACAATCAAGTGCTCTTGGATGTGCAAAGATCCTTGAGGCGCTTTCCTCCAGGTCAGTGTTGGCAGTATCTCCACATGGAAACATAATTCTAAAATTGATTGTTAAACAAAGAAAGAGCATTTTTTCCTTCAGTACTGGAACAGAATAAACAGACAACAAAAACAGTCACACATGACTGGGTGGGTGTTAACTATTTATAACTGAATCCATCTTTGCTGCTTTTAGGCAATAGTGACACACAGTTCTTTAATTATTTGAACATGGTGAACTGCCAATTCTGTTTTTTTTTAAAGTAGTTAAAAGTTCACAGCTATCAATGACATGCTGTTATAATTTCAGTATGTAAGAGTTACAATAGGGAAACTAATTGAGTAAACAAATATTCAGCATAATAGTGTATTTTATGTTATTTGAAATTAATAAAATATTAACTTGTTCTTAATATAATATTATGCTGCCCTAGGGACAGTGAAGTTATTGTCTACTTAGTTCAGGGCTGTGAGACATGGCAGTAAAACATTTTTTTGACCTTGTGAATCATTTAAGTTCAGTAAACTGTCTTACACATTCAAATGTGTGACTCCAGAAGCTCTACTGTGGTACAGAAACCTGGAGCTTCTTATCAAAGTGCACATAATCAGAAAGTCCTCCAGCAGATCCACAACATGTGAAAAATAACTATCATGTTTCAATATTTGAATTAAGTTTTTTTTATTTGAATATTAAAAAAAACAGAAATAGTACACATCACTCAATAGTAGTGTTTTAAAACGAGTCAATGTTTCTCCAAACCTCCTTAGGAAAAAAAAACAAAAAAAAACAAAGTGTCTAAGCCAGAGTGAGCTGCCCTACTGCAGTGCATGGCACCTATCTGAACGAAACTTGAATTGTGTGTGTTGCACCTGTGTAGGGATGCCTGATGAGCAGAGGGAAGGCCTGCAGGAGGAGCTGATTGACATCATTCTACGCGTGCTGCACAAGAACCCCCAACTGCACTACTACCAGGGCTACCATGACATCGTGGTCACCTTTCTGCTGGTGCTGGGAGAGTGCTTAGCCACTGCCCTGGTGGAGAAGCTGTCCACACATCACCTCAGGTGCCTGAGCCACTTTTTCAAACCCTGGGTCTGGGTGTGTGTGTATGTGAAAGAAGTGTAAGCTGTATTATAGTGAGAATACAGAATGTAACTTTTTTTTATATATACCCCCAATACATTTTAAACCCCAAACCATATATTTAAGCATTTCAGTGCTGTTATTTTTTGCTCTGACTACTTGTGTTTTGAGAGCTGAACGTTGATGTCTTTTCAATTGCAGGGACTTTATGGACCCCACTATGGACAACACGAAACACATACTGAATTACCTTATGCCAATTATAGAGCGGGTCAACCCAGATGTGTATGACTTCATGCAACAGTAAGTAGACATCTCGGTGCTTTAGTTTTGATGCAAATGAATTATGTAAATGACCTGATTTTCTGAGACGCAAAAATATGTTGAATATGCACTGTTAATTAAAATTGGCTTACAGATATGGTTTTAGGAATCCTACCTGTAATTAGTCCTTTTTCTTTGTAGCTGTAGTCTGACCAGTAATGCAACATTGTATCTGGATTTAAAGGTGTGGTTTATAGGTTTTATTGTTTTTTTGTGTTTTGTTTTTTTTTTAAGTGTTTCTATACCTATAATAATCATGCTATCCCAAAGACATGTAGATGTTTCATGCAGTGGATCTTGCTCATTTTTGTTTCAGGCTTTTGTTTCTGCTTTTCCAGCTGTGATGGTGACCTTACTTGGCCCCTTCCATTTTAAGATTCAACTCTACCACTTTTTTGTCTTGTAACTTCCTGTTTATATTGATAGTTATTTTTTAAAAAGCTGTGTGACAGTCAGTGTGCAAGCGTTAAATATATTTTATCCAGTGACCTGATGACTTAGAACTACAACATCCTTTTTCTGCTTATTTCATTCATAATTGGCTCCTTACATAACATACTTGAGGGTGGAGACTTTTTTTTTTTGCTCTTAAATTAAAGCACGAGTTTAATTTTTGGTAGTTAGTTGCAAGTTTGCTCCATTAAGATGCTGTTGGATGTGCAGATTATTGCATAAAAAATTGTTGACCTTGAGTAGGCTTTAACCAATGGAAGGCATTATGCACTTCTTGAGATTACTTTTAGCTGCAAAATTTCATTGTTGCAGCTAATTTGTCTCGTGTGTGTGATTCATGGATTAAATTTGTAGAAGAGGCTATTTCAGTAGAGGTTCTGGGGTGGGTGAAGTTGGAGTTGGATTATCAGTGTTTTTATTGTAAATACATTTCACATCAAAGGCAGTACAAGACTTTAAACTACACCTTTAAGACTCCTAACTTTAATTTGAAATTAATTTGAGCCAATCTCAGCTTTTGTTTTGGTTTTATTTTTATAGAGACTGAAAAATTAGGACACACTGTGACTTTAAGGCAAAAGTTTTAGCCTGACTCATTATTATGCATTCATTTTTTAAACTCAATGCATGCATCTTTATAAGTGATATTTGATGCCAAACTGACAAGTTTGTCTTTAGGGCAGAGGTGGGCACCATTTTTGCCCTCAGCTGGCTCATCACCTGGTTCGGCCATGTGCTAGCAGATTTCCGCCATGTGGTGCGGTTGTACGATTTCTTCCTGGCCTGCCACCCTCTGATGCCAATTTATTTTGCTGCTGTGGTGAGTTTCTGTTTGCATTGCAGCATAAAGCATAAGTGTTCCACAAACATCAAGGTGTGTCTGGCTCAGACCAGGAATTTCTTGCACACTCACCAGATTCAAGTGCAAGTTTCTGTCAAGCTTTTAGCAGGCATGGCTAGCAGAAAAAATATGTACAGCCAACTATGCTAGCTGGACTCCATAACTTTTTTATTAGCTTAGGCTGGAAGTAACATCAGAGCTAGCATTTCAGGTTTCTTCCTTATACTTTGATCCTGTGCAGGCATGTTTGAATTGAAAAGGAGCCCAATCTTGGCTGACCTTCGCGTGTCTGTGTCTGGCACATCTTTCTCTGCACCGCTGCATTCTCAGATTGTGCTCTATCGGGAGGAAGAGGTGCTGGACTGTGAGTGTGACATGGCCATGCTACACCACCTGCTGTCTCAGATTCCTCAGGACCTACCCTACGAGACCCTCATCAGCCGCGCCGGGGACCTCTTCGTCCAGTTCCCACCCTCTGAGCTGGCCAAGGAAGCCACACAACAGCACAGTCTGGAGTGAGTTCATCTCACTAGCCATCCATGGTTCTGCCTGCTCTTTCTCTCTCACTACCACTACCATGACTACTACTACTACTACTACTACTACTACTACTACTGCTGCTGCTCTTTTACAGCTTCTGATAACTACTCAGTTTTCTAAGTATTTTACATATTTAAGAAAAAGTAGTATTATCAGTGCATCTGTCACCAAGCCCCATAGACAAATGTTCTAATTTAATGTCATTAATGTCTGTCAAATTCTAATATTATACCCATATTTCTAATATTACATCATGACTTTATTACCATACTTCATGTATCTACCAATATAAATCTACTGATATAAATCCCTAATTTTAGGCATGTGCTAAATGCTTTTATCTACTAGTTTAAATAGCAGTTTAAACATGTTTGGTACACTAGGGACAGAGTAAAAGAGCACATACAACAAGGCAATGCACAGTGTTGATCAGATGTAGCCAACCGAAGAAAAAAAAAAAAAAAGAGAAAGGGAAAAAAAAACAACACAGGAAGGTGAAATGGTGATCATGTACAAACTTCTCAAATATCAGCAGACTGCATGCTAGTCACCAAAATAACAAATCCCTCCTGTTCCTCAGAAGCCCCGCCTCCACCTCTGAAGATGTCCAGTCAGCCCGGCGCCGGAGGAAAGAGCAACTGCGGCCGCCACAGCAGCAGCAGCAGCGCAACCCGGTGGAGGTGCAGCGCAGCGCCCTGGCCGTCGTCCAGCCTACCGCCCGCCGCATCATGCGGCTAGCCGTCATGGGCCTGACCGTGGCTTTGGGTGCAGCGGCTTTAGCCATGGTGAACTCCGCCTTGGAATGGGCCCCCAAACTTGACCTCCTCTTCCCCTGAGTGGAGTGGTCAGTCGAAACCCTCTCTCCATGAGACTGTAAAAGGAGGGCTGTTTTTCCCCCTTTTTAAATTTTTTTGTTTGTTTATATCTATGGAGTCAACAGAACGGATACATGTCGTTCTAAGAGTGAGTTATAACAACTGTTTTCCCCAACAGTTTAGCCTGAGAAAGGTACTGAGCCCTGGTGAGTCAGTGATGACGACTGATTTCAAGAGAAAATTCAGTTTTACTTTTTCAGGGAGTGGATGTTGGTGTCAGATGAGTCCTGAATGGACACGTCTTGTGTGCCCAAATCCATTTCAAACAAAAAAGTTACCAACTTTACCTTACAGTAATGAGACCAAAACATTTGCTGAAATCCCACCTTTATATTGTTGGCACTTAATATATTTTATTTATGTATATTGTTGTGTATCAATAGGATATAGCCCATTATTTTTTATATATGCTCTTTAAAATCATTAAAGGAACAGAATGACAAGATTTTTTTAAATTAGCAGCCCAATTTATATGCTCTTTGTTTGACACAAGAAAACAGCGTGGATGATGTGCAAGGATTTCATGTTATTCAAATGGATGCAGCCGCCAAACCTGTTGGACCTTGTGCAATTGCGCAGTGCAGAGTGCTATGACATCCACTTCTTGATTACATTTTATGCAGTAAACTTCATGTTGCACAAACTGTTCCAGTGAACTTCTGTGCATGAAGACTGTATATCAAACAATTAACTGGTTCTGATGTGTTGAAGTTGATGTACTGACATTAAAAATTTAGGTGGCTTTAGTTTCTTAATGGTATAGTTGTAGAATCAATGCAATAGACTGGTGTGTGTAAATATTCAGTGTTTATTTGAAATATCAGTTGACAAGATTATTTTTGCCTAATTACCACTTTGTAACTGAAGTGTACCAATCAGTGCATTTTACTATAACTTTGCTTGGGTCTGTGTATTTATAATCCATATTTAATTCATAGTTTTGCATCCCACTGGAATCCATGATGGATCATAAGTTAAATTGCATTTGGACTGAAATTTATTCATGTTGACTGGTAGCACTTTGCAAGTGTAAGGAGCTGTGTTTGATATGCTAATCATTACTTTAATCCACAAAGTATGTTCAGCTACAAATAAAGAAAACTGTTACTACATGTATTCCAAATAAGATGCTGTACAAGATTGCCCTATAAGGCAAACAATAATTTATGTCTTGCCCTCTACCAATTTTTTATTTAAATTATTAATGCCCCAATGTTGTATGTAAACTATATATTATGTTAGAAAACACAGTTAATCTCCACTCGCAGTGGTCAGATGGTTTTAAGGAATATTGCTACACTAAACCTCAAAACATTTTCTCTGTGTTCAGGGTAACTCAATGTCTTTAGTGTTTCCGTTGCTTAGTTTTAGAGTTGGAGACAACGTGAACATGAGCTCCGATAAACCTGCATGGATAAAGTACAGTGGGAGGGTGGGGGGGGGATTTAAAAAAAAACAACAACAACTCAACCAAATCTTTACACTGCTCCTTGTAGGTTACAAATATTAACAATTCTGTTATTGTTTCCTTATTTCATTTAAAAATATAATTAAATTTAAAATATTCTAATTTGGATATTCAAATATTATTTGTAAAAAATAAATGGCTATCTTTAGGAGGTGCATTTCTTAAAAACACCATACATCTTAGCCCAACATAACCAACAAATGTCCATAAAACATTTTTTACAAGCTTTTTTGCATATATTACTAAGATTATGATGATTGCACACCCTTCTAATTAGTCACCATTTAAATTATTATTACACTTGTGTAAGCTTTCCCTGGTGATTAATGCAAGAGGTTACTGCCTTTATTCCACATTATCACAGAGTTAGTGTAACAAGAAGCACTAAGGACTAAAGTCATGACTGGAAGATTTACATAGATCAGTGACAGTTCTGGCAGTTTGGGTGACAGGGAACCCCATTGACACGACACCTGCAGCCACCCGATGTATCTCCGCTACCCTGTAGACAGAGAAGTTATTCACACACCAAGTACAACATTTCTATATAGTTATCAGAGCAGCAAAGGTATCACCATCACAATCAGCAATGGTAAACCAAAGGAACAGGGACCACATTTAACTTATACAAGGCTACTTAAATATCAGCAGAGAACACTGCAACCCTAAATGAATTATGGCTGCTTAATTATAATGCATCCTGGTTTGTTAAATTATTTAAAAATAAAAACTATTTTGTCATTTGTATCATTGTAGATTCAAGTACCTTCCTAAGTTTACCCAAGATGAAACCGAAATAAGCAAGAGGCTTACCTGTACATATGTAAGTAAGTATGCTTACCTGTGGGCCCCATCTGGTTTGTCTGGTCACCCAGCAGATTTCTGTCTTGCACATGAGACAGCAGATCCAGTCACACCCATCTTTCTTCTGTATAATCACCTTGCATTTAGGGCAGTACATAGCTTCCCTATTCTGCACCATCATCTGACATGGATAACAGGAAGCCCAGGTCATCGTCCATACTGCTTAGTGGCAATGGTTAACAGGCTAATGTATTGTGACTACTCATTGGCTCACTAACCTCAAGCATCTCTGTAGTCCTCTTGGCTGCAATGTCATTCGCTGCTCTGATGCGAAGGTCATCTTGGTACTCTTTACAGTTCATGCCTTTGTGAATGGCCTAGGAGAGAAAATGATTCTTCACCCATAAATACTAATGACTCCATGAATATTCAAAAGTTGCTGGTGACTAGTTAGTATTCATTTAGTATTCATCAACTACAACTTGTCTCTCCAATTCATGGGTGGCTGTTCTGGTACAGACTGAAGCAATCCAGAAAAACCAGTCATTTAAACAATTGTAATTTAGATGACAAAATTCTGGATTTTAAAACTTTCTGCAGACAGACAATACCAAATTCAAAGTCAAATTTATTTATATAGCACCTTTTACAACACAGTCACAAAGCAGCTTTACACATTCAGGTGTGAAGTGAGAAATGTTGATTTGCATGAACTCAGAACTTTAAAAAATATATTATTTTTCCCCCAAGGATTTCTCAGAAACCCCAGTTATAACAGGACACATTTTGTTGTCAACTCTGGTAAAAGCTGAGCAACTGAGGCTTTGTTGAGGAAGGTCAGAGTTGGACTTTTCCACCCACCTTGCAAAGTAGGCAGTTTGTCTCGTTGCAGATGTCGCAGGTAAACTCATTCACATTGTCTTCAAAGATGCACCAGCCCATGCAGTCTGGAGTCTTGCAGTGGTAGCTATTCTCACAGCGAGACTCAGCAATGTTCAACCTCAGTTCCAGAAATTTCTGGTACTCATCCTGAGAAAGAAGCTGTAAGAGAAATCTGAGTCAGCAGTTGTCTATAAAGAAATTTATCCCTTTAGCCATGTTGAAGGGATTCTTAACCTAGAAACACTAATGTAACTAACACTGAATTAAAGGAATCGAGGACTAGGCAGATCTCATTTGTGTAAAATAAACTTGGACAGTTTTTATTCCTAACATTTTTGGTGATTTGTCTTTTAACTATACCTGGAAGACTACAACTCTATAGAGTTTAAATATTGTTTTTGGGCCAGGCTTATGACCTGAAAGATGCATTGGTTTATTGCAGTGTGGTTGCATGTTTGTAGAAAAAGTTCATTTTGCTTATGAACTGAGTACAAGAGTTTTACCGTTTTAATCTCTCGGTCTTGAAGGTTGCAATTACAGGAATATTTTTCATCTGCGTAAGGACACAGAACTTCTGCATCCACACAGTTCAAAATGGTTTGTTTCAGACATTCTCTGTTTATCAAAACAAAGAAAAAGTTAAACTAATTTACGTTTTTGATCATATTAAAAGTGCAGTCTAACCATGCTTCATTGAACAGTACCTGCAAAAGCTGTGCAGACACTCTCGTAGAGTGGCACCCTCCCCTGGCATGACTGAGCTATAGCAAATGGTACAATCCAGCTCCTCCTTGTTGCTTATAAGGTCTTGGGCATCAGTCTCTAACAGATCAAGAAAGTTCTGCTCCCGTTCATCTATGATGGACTGTACCATTTCATGACATCCAAGAAACAGAAAAGAAAAATGCAGACAGTCACTGAAATATTCCATTGTCATTCAAAAAATACTATATAGTAACAGCAGGTATGATTTGTATTATCGCTTAAGTGCATTTACATTTTTGGCATTTAGCAGCCAATATGTTATCCAGAGCGACTTACAAAAGTGCCTTGTTATCTACTCATAGAATGTATAACAGCGTGTACCGTAGGTTAATCAAAGATACCACTGAACTAGAATACTGCTAAAATACAGGATTCTATGCTAATACCTAGAAGAAACAAAATGAGCACATGTACTATATCAAACAACGATAAGTGCAATACCAAACACTAAGGGCTAGAATCATTCAGTTAATCAATAGCGGTAAAACGTTTTAAATAGCTGCAGAATTAGTGGTCAATTAAATGCTCCACGAATAGATGAATCTTCAGCCTGCAATAGAAGACAGCAAGGGATTCTGTTGTTTAGACAGCCAGTGGAAGTTCATTTCACCATCTGGGAGCAATTCCGAGTTAGGCAGAATTGACATTATTGACTCACTGACAGTGTCTTCATAGTCCAAGTCTTTCAATTCACTGTCAGAAGAATGCAGGGCATAGAATCAACACTGCATAAAATGAGAACTGGAATAGTTACAAATTTTCCACCATGTAATTTCTTCTAGGTATCAGCACTGATTCCTGTATTTAACAGTATTCTTGTTCAAAGGTATCTTTGACTCCAACCTACTGTACTGGCTAGGATACATTCTATGAGCAAATGACAAAGCATTTTTATAAGTCGTTCTGGATAAGAGCATCTGCTAAATCCCAACAAAGTAATGTAAATGTAAAAATAATTAAATAATTAGATTTCTTACAAAACACCTGAGTAGTACTTTTACCATCAAATGTTTGTGACTTCTGTTCAGCCAAGCTGTATAACTCAGCTGTTCAGCTCACCAGTTCATACTGGAGGCTGGCCAGCTCCTCCTGCTGTAATCTCTGGGCCTCCTTCTCATCTGGCTGGTACAGGTCTGGTATTTTGTAGTTCTGGGGCCTCTCAGCACTACATATCTCACACCCAGGCCGTGTGGGCTTGTTCACAAAGGTGCACTGCAGGCAGGACCAGCCGACCTATAACCACATAGCCCAGACATGTCACTACAGCGCCAGTCACAGATAATGATAATTACCCAATAATAATGTCTCTATTGTTTTATTGTTTAAATTGTAAGCCTGATTGCCTATATTGTAGTTTGGCCATGTAATCCTGAAGGATGTTTCTATTATAACTGCAATAGGGATTTTTAAATACCATTGGCTTGGGAGGAACAGGTGGCTTGGTAGCACCCGATGTGCCGATTGTTTGTCTAAGAGGTGCCTGAGGTTGTTTCATTCTTGCTCCCAACTCTTCTGGGCCTCTGGCTTGCAGGGAGAGCATCTCAATGTTCTCAATTATACCTTGACACAGCAATAAGCAAAATTTGGTTGACATGCAGACCTGTGTTCGTTTTTAACCCCATCCATTTTCAGCAATGGAACACAAGGAGCAAGTGAAAAATCAATCATCGACCATTATATAGTGTTCATAATTTTCCTCTTCAACCCTGCAATGTCAAAAACTCAAATGAGCACTTTGTTAAAGGTTATTTAATGATGAATTTACCGCATTATGGCCCACAGACCCAAACTGTAAAATCACTAGACTTATGGAACATCTTGTGGAATTATTAACATCTGTGACCGATGCCGCAATATTCTTTCCAAGCTATGCTAAACAATACTATACAGCTACAGAAACGTGTGTACGGGCTATGCCTGACCATATGAATCTTAATACGTTTAAAGAAATGAGGGCCAAAAGGGGTTGCTACCGCCTATCCTCCGGCATTCCTCCTCTTGCTTCTGCTGTTCATGGCTGAAGTTGGCTGCCTGGGCGGACTTGATGAAGAGGAATGCCTGGTTGTCATCTTCCGTCACATTGTGGCTGAAGAGTGTGTCCCTGTCCTGAGCGAGACGTTTCCCAAGAATCCAGCACTGCAGAGATGGGTGGAAGCCGTAGTCATGGTTAATCTGCAAAGGTAGAGAGGGTGTCATTGAGTTAGGAATGTGTCACTGAGTTAAGACAAACGTGTTGCCACTAAAATGTCACAGTAAATTTTAGAAGAATAAAATATTTCAGTTATTGACAAATGCAGATACAGTCTCATTCCACAGGAATTGGAAATTCAGTGAGTCAGAATGCATTCCAGGATCACGCACAATGATGTAGGGGTGGGAGGATCAGCTTCCTGGTGTATTCCTGGCCTTGTAAAATAGCAGAAGTACACTGATGAATATGTGTAAAAATTGTACTGCATTTTTTTTAGCCCAGGATATTTGCAACTACAGAAGTGCCTTTATTTGTCAAAACAACTGCAGAATTACTAAGAACATGACCGATTGGTCAGGAAGCTCATAGCACACAATAACAAAAGTGATCTATTTGCATGCTGGTGTAGCAAAAATAAACAAATTTATACATTATTTTGGGGGCAGTGGTAGCTCAGTAGTTAAGGTACTTGATTTGCAATCAGGTAACCAGTTTAAGTCCCACCACTTCCAAGTTACCACAGCTGGTCCCCCGTAGCAAGGCTCTTAACCCTCAATTGCTCAAGTTGCATTCAGTCATAATTATAAATCGCTTTGAATAAAAGCTTCAGCTAAATGCCATAAATGTTAATAATTAACAAGGGTATCACCCTATACATAGATAAATATAATTTTTTACCAATTAATTACTGAAAGTTTCCAGAATAACCAACCTAATGAATAGTAATGAAGTTTATTGATTAACGAATAAAACATGGTTAACAGAAAAAAACTTCACATATCACCGCCCTTTTAAAGCAACCAGTCTGCTCTTCTAATCAGCATGGCAGAGTGATATCAGCTGCCTTGTTCTCGTTAACACTTTCTCCTGAGCTAACAAGAAGATCACTGCAATGATGTTAGCAGGCCATTTTGTGGCAGGGCTGAAATGCAGTAATTTTTGTGATTAAGTTCATTTTCATGGCAAGGAATGACTTTGCAATTAATTGCAATTCATATCATCACTCTTCACAATCTAGAGTTAATGAAAATTGCCACCATAATAGCTGAAGCAGCAAACTTTGTGATAACAGTTCAGCAGTAATGAGACTAGTTACATTTTGCTTAGAATTAAGTTTCCTTTGAATGTTATATGCATCACAACCTTCAGTGGTGGTTAATTAATCTAGGTTGAGGAGCCTGTTGCAGTCACTGAAGGCTGATGTTGATTCATAGTCCACACAATCAAATATTCTTATTCATTAAAAATAATAAAGAAACATATTCCTTCTTTGAGTTTGGACTTGTTGCGATGTTCAAGAAAGGACACTTTGTATGGAAAAGGTTAAAATCCAGTAGTTCTTCAGGAGTAATGCATGCAGATCTAGTTATTCTGGAATGTGAATTTATCCTTGAGTTCCAAGAGGAGTGTTTTATGGTCTTTGTCACGGTTAGTCCCTCCCAGCTTCCATGTTCCATATTTTCCCCATCTTGTGTATTTTAGTTTCATTTTCTCCACCACTCATTTGATTTTCCACACCTGTCCCTTGTTTCTAGTCTTATTACATTCATGTATTTAAACCCTGTCGTGTTCCCTGTGTCTTGGCTGTTCATTATTTGAATACATGCTTTTATGTGTTAGGTTCATTGTATTTTAATGGTGGTGTTTGTGTTAGAATTTCTTAGCCCTTGAGTTTTTCCATAGTCTTTGTTATAGCCTGTTTCCTCTGTTTGCCTTTGTGTGCTTTTGATTTGTGTTTCCTAAATTTTGTTTATCCTAGCCCTTTTGTTTGTCATGTATCCCCGTAATCTCTATGTT